>NW_027256881.1:40648345-40738345 GCF_029215685.1 Pituophis catenifer annectens | reverse complement strand
CTTATGTGTCACACCTATAATGAATCTGTGCTGCATCTCGGTGTCTGGATTGTTTCAAGTCAGGCTAAGATGGTAGTGTCTTTCAGATGACATGTTGAAGAGTGCTAAGAAAAGGACTTTGATTTGTTTTAAAAGCCCTTCAGATTATTCTGGTTCTGGTATTCTTCACATACAGTAAAATGTCTTACATATTTTAGGAAGAATCTTATTGGGTAATGAAATTTAGAACTGAAATGCACATTTAATATTGTTATTTCATCTGGTGCTGTCTGGCATGTGGTTTCATCAAAAGACAGGTTAGATTATATAATATAGATTTCAGGTGCCATTAGTGAGGCCCTTCCTTTGGCAATTGTATGGATAAACACCTGGCATTTCAACCTATCCCTAGTGACAAGGGTTTTTTTTAAGGACATCCCAGTGATGTCCTAATCTTACCCACTATTTTTCTTCTCTTTTTCTTTCCTCAATCTTGTCAAGTACAAGCAATCTTCAACATATGACTCCAAGTGAAACTGGAAGTTCTAAGGTGGTTGTTAAATGATGCCCTATTTTTTTTTTTTTTTTGCCATGGTTAAGTGTATCACGTGATTGTTAAGCATTTTCCCCCATTGACTTTTCTTGTCAGAAGCAGCTGGGAAGGTCGCAAAACATATGATCCTGGGATGCCCCAACTGTCATAAATACATGCTGGTTGCCAAGCACCCAAATTTTGATCACAGGACCACAAGGAGGTTGCAACGGTTGTTAAGTATAAGGACTGGTCATATGTCACTATTTTCAGTCCCATCGTAACTTCGGTTGCTAAACAAATGGTTCTAAGTTGAAGACTACTTGCATTGTCCTTATAACTGTGCATCATCCTTTTGCATCATGTGGCTGAAAAATATGAGAATTACTTCTTGCTATTGAGAGGACTGATAGTCTTACTTCTTCCAAGACTGATAGATTTGTTCCTCTTGCAGTCCATTTCTCTTAGTAACAGTCTCCAGATCTGTAATTCAAAGGCAACTAGCTTCTTTCTCTTGCACTTTCTCAATCTCCAACTTTTACAACCAGGCGCTACCACTGGAAGATTAGTCAATATTTCTCCTCAAACCAGCACTTGTCTATAAAGGAGATAGTTGTTGTTTTTTTTCTCCTGCAGGTCTGGCAGCTTCAATAAAACTGAATACTAATATATTAATTTATTTAGTGTATGGTACTGAATGCTAAAATCAAAGCACAGTCACCAGATTCAAGATGTTGACTTATGCAGAGCAGAGGGCAATTGCACCGTCTTATCATTATGGATAAGATTAGTGAAAGGTATCCTCCAAATTGATCCCTGAGCTCAAAGTGAACTTGCTCCATCAGCATAACTGTTATCCTGTTGCAGATTTCTTGTTCTAAAATTCTATGGAACTCAGTGCACAATTTTGTGGGAATGGTTTCTTCTTTTTTCTTTTGAAGCACCACATTGTCTTATATATAATTTGTTGACAGAATGGATGGTGGATGGAGCTGAAGCAATGAGAAAAGTGATTGTGTCTCATTAAGCCATTCACATAGAACATGACTGTCAGCCCTGGAAGCCATCTTTTTCTTTGGATCTTCAGGGCTGCCACACTTAGTGCTGTGGGAAACTGGGAGGGGGGATTGTGTAGAGTTGTAGAGATATCTAGCCGTAATAACATTCTTTTCTCTGGGAGTCAAGGACATTCTGCCTGTACCTGGAGTGGCATGACTGGGAGGCATCTCCAGTTGGGACAGTGCATTGATTGGACCAGTGATGAACATGTGGGTGCAGGGCAGGGGTAGGTTCTAAATTTTTTTACTACCAGTTCTGTGGGCGTGGCTTTTTTTTGGCGTGGCTTGATGGTTATGTGACAATTATTTAGGATTTAGCAGAGGTACTGGTCTACCAGGCTTTTAACTGCTTGCAGAGCTGTACTGATCTACCCATTTATTTTTGCAGACACTGATCTACCCATTTATTTTTGCAGACACTGATCTACTCATGTATTTTTGCGGCACTGATCTACCCATTTATTTTTGCAGGCACTGATCTACCCATTTATTTTTGCAGGCACCGGTCTACTCATTTGTTTTCTTTTAACACTGATCAGCTGTAGGGCGGCCCTTTGAAGCCCTGTGGCAAGAGTTTAAACAGTTTTTTTCCCTCTAGCCATCAGCTGGGACTCAGGAGGCAGCAATAGATTGGGGGTGGGGCCAAATAAAAGGTAAGAATAACGCGGGGGGTGGGGGGCGAGGGGGCAAAACCGGTTCGGTGATGTCATATTGTCACTGCTACCGGCTCGGCGGAACCGGGCGGAACCGGGAGGAACCCACCACTGGTGCAGGGGAAGGGACTTGGACTTTCTTTTGGGTGGGGAAAACATGGAAGCTTTCAGATTCGTGTATTCCCAGATGTGCCAATATGACATCTCTAATAAAATGGAAATTTGAGGAACTTCTAGCCTCGGAGTCTTCTTTCGTTGGGAGTGTTACTTGGAACCCTGACAGTGACTAGAAAGATCAATGTTACCCCTTTTCCCCTTGTCATGGGGCTTCTGTTGAGCTTGGAAATTCAATTCAGATAACCCTTGCCAGGTGTCCACTATTTGAGCGGACAGTCCGCTTTTTTCACATTATGTCCACTATTTTTTTTCACAAAATAGTGGACATTTTTTTTTATTCAAAAGCTTTATGATGAAATGGTACGTAATCTAAAGCTGTACAGTCTAAGAGAATAAGGATAGGAGAATCGCGTTTTGTCTTTTTTTTCATAAGTTAGAATGAGACAAAGATCGAATATCCATTGAACTCGATTCTCCGAAAAAATTAATGATGAGATTAAAATAAAAATATATTATAAAATTATGTACAGTTCACATTTTTAAAATGTATTGTAGCTTGTGTCGACTGACCTAAAATGGCATCGAGTGATGAGAGTGACAGCGGCAAGATTTCGAATTCTTTAAAACAAAAGAGAGGAGTGTGCAAATACACCAAAGACTGGGAAGCTACTTTTGCATGGATTACCAACAACGAAACCAACAGAACAAATACGACGGCCTACTATAAATTGTGTCAGAAATCGTTCACAATTGAATATAATGGTATAAAAGCTGTCACACAGCATGCAAGCACAAAAAATTATTTAGATAAGGAGAAAATAGCTTCCAGCAACAAGTGAATCAATTCGTTTTTCATTGTTAAAGACTCCTCTTTCAGTGAGAAAGTGACTGTAGCTGAAATGGCTGAAACTTACCATGGGATCAAACACCATATTTCTTTCCTGGCTCAAGATTGTGATATTAAGTTAATGAAGCAAATTTTTGATGGTTCAGAAATTGTAAAAAAGATGTCTTGTGGAAGAACCAAATCATCAGCTATTGTCAATGAGGTTTTGTATCCTTTTTCTATTGAGTTGGTTCTCAATGATCTTAAAACTGGAATTCCATTTCCTCTCTCCACCGATGCATCAAACAAGGGAAATCGCAAAATGTATCCCATTGTTGCACAATATTTTACTTGTGAAGAAGGACTGTGTGTGAAAATTTTAGACTTTTATGAGGATTCTTTCAAAGATTCTACATCAATAAAAAATCAGCTGTGTCGAGTTCTTAGTGATAACAAATTGGAAATAAATAATGTTTCAGCTTACTCAGCAGATAATGCATCAGTCAATTATAGAGTGAACAAATCTGTTTACCAAAAATTATTGCTGGAAAATGACAATATTGTAGCTACTCATTGCAATAATCACATTTTACACAACAGCACAAAAAATGCATTAAACAGTTATCTTTTGATATCGAAAATGTAGTGCTGAAGGTTTCTGCTGAATTTTCGAATTCTGCGAAGAAACGAGAAGAGTTGAAATCATTTTTTGAGTTTTGCGAGTCAGAATTCCATGAAGTTTTGCGCCATGTTCCAACACATTGGTTAAGTTTGTTTAAAGCGGTCAAAAGACTTCTTTTAAACTGGATACCTCTAAAATCATATTTTATTTCTCTTGGATCTGATGAGTGCCATAAGGTTATCTGGAACCTTATTTCGGATCAGGAAAATGAACTCGCAAAGGACGATGAACCAACAATTTCAGAATTATATTTATATCTCACGCACTTCTTCATGTCAATAATGCAAGACACCCTACTGAAGCTGGAAAGCAAGAAAATTCTTGCATGTGATCTTCACATTATCATGTGTAAGCTGCGTGATTCTTTGCAAAAAAAATACGATGAGCAGTTTTTTGGAATGAAAGTTTTATTTGCCTTATGTAAAAAACATTTGCCTGAGAATGCCATGCAAAAGTTCAAGAAAGAAGCCATCAACGTGTATCAAAGAGCCATTGCATACCTAGAAAAGTGGTATAATTTCACCGATTCAATATATGAGACGCTAAGTTGTTTCAATCTAATTGATCGCAATAATCCTCCAACTTTAGAAGAAATGACGAACATCTGGTTATTATCACTATGGCGAGAAGAACTTCCACCCAACACTCTCTTCAATGAAATTTCTGCCTTAGAAGAAGTTTATGTTCATCTGCAGGGCGATTCATCCCTTGATAAGTGGACGTACTTTTTCAAGAAAGAGCCAGCTCCCAGTTTATTGAAACTGTTCCAGTATTGTGCATCAATTCCGGTATCAAATGCAAACGTTGAACGAATTTTCAGCGTCATGGGAAATTTGTGGACTGACGAACGTAACCGACTGCTTGTACCATCAGTTCGAAGTGAACTTTGTATATTTTTTAATATTTCTCAATGTTGTACTGAAATTAAAGAATTATTCCTTAAACACAAAGAATTGATCAAAGCTGCGTAGTCAAATAAAAAATACACACGACAGCAAAGTAAAATGTAATTTAATATTTTACATATTATTATAATATATTTGATGTTTTGAATTTTAAGTAAAGTTTTGAAGTGATTATTTTAATATGTGTTAAAATATTTGTAAGAAAATATATAATTTAATTGTACAAATTTTTTAATTTTTTTTACTACTTAACCCCGCCCCACCCCCCGCTTGTCCGCTATTTTTTGGAAGCAGACCTGGCAACCCTAATTCAGATTCTTTTTAGAAGAAACTTCAAATAAAGATCTGTCATGTTTCCTGCGAATCTGCCACATGGGAAATTTCCTTGCCTTGGTCCAGCTTCAAGGTTTCCCCTGCACCATGCTTAGTATCAAGATGTCATACTTTACCATCACCTCTCTGTCCTCCATAGTTGCAACCAGGAGTGATTTTACTGTTTACATAGCCCCCTACACACATAATACAAACTGATTTGGCTTTTTTTCCCCCTTGTCATTAAAAAAAAAGTGCATTGAGGAAAGAATGAAAGCAAAGGTGAAGTATTCTGCATTTCTGGCTAATGTGTTTTTGTCTCAATAATACCTTGAGGGAACTCTGCAGTGGAAACACTGGCCTGATACATCTAAAATTGTTGCAAAAGAGGATCAGGATCAGTGGCTATGTCTATGTGTCCTACTCTTTCCCTTTACCCTTATTTTTTAACCTTATGATAGCTACCATCAGCCAATCAAATCCTGCCCACAGGCCTCTCCACAGGTGGAGCGGAAAGGGAACAATGCAAAAGATATCCTGCTAAGCTTTTCTCTATCAGCCACATGGGAATTTTCATCATTGCTAGTCCCTCTAGATAGTGAGTTGGGAGTTTATGAATGTATCCTGATGAATCACAATCACAAATATTTACTTAGCAAAATAAATGAAAATCAATTGAAGGCCTCGGCCTGGAAAACTAGCTAAAGGAGATTTTGGTTGTTTTACATAACACAGCACTCACATAGCTAGAAAGTTTTCGTAAAGATACAGAAACTGTCTATGAATTCAGGGAACAATTGTTAAAAAGGAATATCTGAACAGCTATTAAATTTATATAATTATATTTGCTCTGATCTTCAACTTAGCAGCAATAAACCAATAAGCAATGATATGAAGCAAAATTCATAATTCGAGGAAAAAATAAATACAGTTGAAATATTTTCACTTCATGCAACAGTGAATGCAAAGAATTAGACTATTGCCAAAGTTCCTCCTTGAAAAATTAACTGGGAGCTATATAACAAACAAATAAGCAAAAACAGGGAAGAGTAGGCCATGCTGAATTCCTTGTAAAACACGAATCTCAAACTCTAAATAGATAGGGGCTTCAAAGTTGAATGGGACATCAAGATACAGATACAAATATATAGATACGGATATTTGGAATCCTTAATATTCCCTAGCTACTGTCATTTCTTACCTGGCGAAATGGTCCTGTGTGGCCTTTTCTTCTGCTCTTTCTTAATTATAGTTACATGATACTATGTGATTCTTGGGTTCCATCAAATCATTTTTGTACTACCTTAAATATATAACATAAAAATGATATGATGATGATAATAATAATAATGATGACGATTATAGGTTGAATTTAGTATTTTATCTTCTATCAATAAAAAGTAATGTTAATAGTGGAACAGATTTTAATAGTAGAGCAGAAAAAGTAATTCTCATTTCTCTTTGGAGCCCTTCTATTTAGTTATTGGAGTGCTATTCAATCCTTTGCAATAGATTTTTATACTGTAGGATAAGAGGTCATCCCAAAACAGAAAGACATACTTAAATTCTAAAGAAAGAGGAAAAAGAGGAGGAAGAAATGTAATAATTAATACATTGTATTATTACAATTAATACATTGTAATGTATTAAATGTAATAATTAATACATACACTAGGACCGTGATGGCAAACCTATGGCACGCGTGCCAGAGGTGGCACGCAGTGCCCTCTCTGTGGGCACGCGAGCAGTTGCCCCAGTTCAGCTCTGCGGTGCATGCGCGTCTCCCACCGGCCAGCTGCTCTTTGGGTCTCTGCCATGCATGTGGGGGGGGCAAGGCAAGGCGTGTGCAGGGTGGCCGCAGCGCATGCACGGGGGTGGGGTGCATGCATAGGGCGCATGCATGCATGGGGCAGGGAACATGTGTGGGGACTGCATGTGCATCACATTTTGAGGGTTCAGCGGGGTGCATGCAGGGGGCACATACACATGCATGGGGGCATGGTGCATGTGAGGGGGCAGGGCACATTCGGGGTAGGCGTGCATGAGTGAGGATGCATGCACGGGGGCTGCACGCGCATTAAATTTAGGGGGTTTGGGCGTGCTGTGGGCACTCGGTCCGGAAAAGGTTAGCCATCACTACACTAGGCTTTTGATGTACCATATAACTGATACATGCTTTTCCTTTTTTCTTATATTTGCTTTTTGAACTTATATTTTGAACATGAGGAGAAAAAATCCCAAATCCACAATACTATGTATTCTACATCTTTCTCATCAAAAGCCACATGTTCAAATCCTAATATCTATTGATTACATTTCCTTTGTTCATTAGGTTTGCATTTTAGGTATTTCCTTAATAGGCGTAAGTAGAGTCATTGTATCATCCTATGGCACATAGTACCCTAAAGTGTGATCTGCACATGACTATGTAGTCCAACAAAACCCAATTTAGCAAAAGGTAATAAGCCTAACATCAGAAAATAGATATTTGCAATGTTTGCTGCCAACTCATGTAGATGTTTACTATCTGTAATTGTTTGCTGATATAGCTGGCTGATAGGACACCTCTTGAAAGCTATTTATTTGTGACCAGTTGATAAACTCTCAGCCTTACCCATTTTTAACACCTCTTTTCCTTGGTTTGGTAACATAAGTTGATCATTCTATATCTCTTTGGTCTTTGCGCCATTTGGTCAGCATTTTCCATGAAGGTCACAAAAGAGATCCCTGCAGCAGGAGGGGGAAGTCAAAACTACTCACAATAACACAAAGGTTAGCTTCCCCTGAAAGTAGAGATATCTTGCAAACATAATGCATGAATTTGTCAATTTTGATTCCTCATTGTTTTTTTATTTTTCTATTCTTCTGCTTGCTCCTGCATCATTTTATAATTCTCTTTTTGAAGATCTCATCAACTCTGCCCACCACAACTTCCAGTCTCCGCCTACATCTTAACCCTTTTGATGTTTCTTTATATATTTGTGTTGAAATTCATTCATCATTCATCCACTCACCCTCCATGACCAAATTACCTCAATATACTCCTTTCCTTTGGTTGCTCATTTTTGTTTTCAATCCACATTCATTCAATACCAGTTCTTTCTTAATCACTTCTTAAATAGCCTATTCCCATAATTTAGCTGATGTCTTTCTGTTACAACCAACTGCCATTTCCATATAAAAATGAGTACATTCTTATACATATCCATTTGCATATCTTAAACTTTCTGTATCGACTTCCCGATCTTTCATAAACATTCTACCAAATAATACAAATTTCTCTACTTGCTCTAATGTTTTACCATTTGTATAGCATTTACTATTCTTCACTCTATTTCTCCAGTTAAATATAGTTTAGCCTTTGATACATTAATGAGATTTTACAGTATCCTTCCCCTGCCACGTCCACCAAGCCACGCCCACCAAGCCATGCCACGCCCACCAAGCCATGCCCACAGAAGTGGTAGTAAAAATTTTTGAAACCCACCACTGCCTATAAGCCATTTTTGTATCTGCTTTTAACAGTCCAGCCTCCTTCCCCAAGATCAAGTGGAGAAACCCTGACAAAAGCTCGTCTACTTTGAAGATGGGGGAGGGACTTCTTCAAATGGAATTTATTTATTTGTTTATTATTCATTTAGCCTCCTCATCAAGACATGACTCAGGGAGGCATACATAACCAATTACAATTACAAGCTAATAAAAACTGCATAAGAGAACAATAATCCAGAACAACATGCAAACACATAAAGTGCTGGGGGGAAAAAGTCATCCAACAAGTCATACCACTCTCAGACCCAAAGCCTGAGGAGAAAAAACAGATTTTTAATATCTTTCTAAAGATAGACAGGATCAGGACCAACAGGGGAAACATTATTCCGAAGGGCACGGCCCAAGGAGGCACATTGGCCCCTATTTTCCAGATAGTTAGGAAATTGGGAACACCCACCTTTCATCAAACTTCTAATTGTTAATCAAATTCAGTTTTGATTTTCATGATACTGATTTGTCTTGATTTTTACTGTATTGTGTGGATTCTTAAATTCTAAAATTGTAATTTGCATTTCTAATTGCTGTAAGGTACCTTGAATCTTGGTTAGATGAAAGCCACTGTTGATTGAGTTGGGTGGTCTTAGAAATCTAAATTTAAATAAATATCTCTGCGACCAACATTCAATGGTAAAGCACCAAACAGAGATGGGGAAATATCTTACTATATTTCATTTAAAAATAAAACTGGTGCACAATATTTCAGAATAAATAAACATTGCATTAACTATTATAGGAAGTTAGCACCCAGCCCTTTCCTAGAGGAATGAAATATTTTGGGAAATATTAAAAAGGCAGAATATTATGTTTCCCTGGACGAGAAATGGAGAAGCATGTTTTAAAGACAAAGCAGCTCCCATCTTCCTGCCCCCGCCCTTTGTCAATGAGCCAGAGGCAGAAACTCAATCTTTGTCAATGGACCATCAACTGCAACACAATAGGACCCATCTAGCAACAGAAACTCACCACATGGCATCTGGGAAGATTACATCAGCCAGCAAGGCTAGCTAAGACCCCCACCCCCTGGGAATCTGACAACCAATCAGGATACTCTTTCAGGGCCCCAGGAAGTTCAAAGCCAGAGAGAGCATAAAACCCGGGGACTCGCAGTGTCTCGCCCCTTTTCTGTTCAGGAACTCAAACCATGTGATACTGTCCACCATTAAACCATCTTTCCAAGCAGTCTCCATGTTTCCAGTGTCTTTTTCCCCACTTGGAGCTGAACCCAGAAGGATATTTTCTTCCTACACTATTAAAAAAAAAACATACAAACACAGCTTCCAAAAACAAAGCAAAGGGAAAATATGTTTAAACTTGCCCCTGCTACCTGCAATGTTCTCATTATGGGACATGCTACTGTCCTACCTACTGAAGTCTCAATCTTGGCCACTTTCAGATGTGTGGACTTCAACTCCCAGAATGCCTTAGCCAGCCTGGAAGTTGAAATCCACATATCTGAAAGTGGCCAAAGTTAAGAAACACTGCATTAGAGTCATCTGAGAAATCATATGGCATAATAAACTCTTTAGTTTTCCAGAAATGCAAGTCTTTTCTGTATGTGTCCTCCATCAGAAAGCAAGCTATTTGTATATGCAGTAACTCATGATGGTTTCACGACATTGGAAAATGGAATTATAGAATGTTAAATATGTGATTGTTAATCATGTCCCCCCCCCCTTTTAAGTAAGAGACATAGAGGAAAAGAGGAATCACTGGCTTTTATACAAAGTAAGTTAAACTTGATTCTTTGTACCTGTTAAAAGTCATCCTCTTTCCTAGAGCATTCCATTCTAAATATTACTATTTATGTCAGGGAGGAAATTACAATTTCAATTGCATGTTTTTGTTCCACATTTTTAGATGTTAACTTAGGGCAAGTGGAAATAAAATCTGTAAAAAGTATCCATAAGCATAGCACAGCAATTGCTATGTTGGGTCTGGATCTTCAGCTAAGCATTGGGTGATTTTCTGCCAGTCATTTTCTCTCAACTCAAGCAATCTCATAGGTAGAAAAAAAATGGGAGTTGGAAGTCCTGTTTCTCCTACTTAGAGCATTTGAATAAAAAGTGGTGCATGAATCCAATAAATAAACAGACTTGGGGTGTTTTCAGATAAGTCATCTATTATGCCTTTACTTTGCCTTAGTCAAAGAATGTTATGGGGATTGAACATTATCTTCTATTTATAATCTCCAGGACTAGTTGTGCCTCTTTTCTCTCCATCAAAAAAAAAAAAAAACAAAACTATTCAATAGGGAAAGACAGAATAGTGATTTTCAACTGATAGCACTCAACCACCTGCATTGTTGGGCCTGGTTATTTGAGGAACTGCCTCCTTCTGCAGCTCCCATTCATTCTATAATATGAGGCAGAGTCATATGAGCCTTTTCTATTGCAGCACTTGCCCCCTGGAAAATATCCCCCCTCCAAGATTCATATTGGCCTTACCTTTACCCTATTTAAACCAGCCCTTAAAACTTGCCCTGGGCCATGAGCTCTAGGGGTTGGTGAACTCCTTGAGGGATATCTGTTTTGATGGCATGGGTCTATTCTTTTTCTGGTTGTTTGGTTGTTTCACAACAGGAGATGAGCACACACATGGCGGGTCAACACACATGTGCATCCCCAATTGTGCAAAGAGTGGCTAAAAGTGTGTATGCAGGCTCCATTTGCTCAAGCGGCAGTACGTGTGCCCACTGCTTGTGCAAAGGGAGCTGCACATGTGTGCGCACTTACCCATCACTCACATGGAACTATCCCCTCTCCCTCCCCACTGGCCCACAAAGCCGGAAAGTTTAAGAACTCTGCAATGCAATGCAATGCAATACACCAATGTAAAACTGATTGGTGTGGTTATCTTCTAGGTGTTTTGCAATTTTCTCACTGTAAAAATGTATTTAAACCTTGGTAATACACTGGCTCAATGAACTATTGAACTATTTGTTAAACTACAAATAGTAGTGTGGCAACTCACATACAATACTGATTTTGAAATGTGGGTGAACAGAGGAAGCACTCTGGCTCATGTATCATATACACAAACATTAGTGGTGATGCATTAAAACACCTGGCTATATGATAGGGCCAGTATTGGGGAATATACAGTATGTGTAAGTTGTAATTACACAAAAACGTAGTTATTGCAGGGCTACAAAATGAGGCAAAACCCTTTGCTTAAAGCATATAGACATTCTCTCTCACAATATGTTTTGTATCACACATGGTAAGAATT
Source organism: Pituophis catenifer annectens (assembly GCF_029215685.1). NCBI lineage: Eukaryota > Metazoa > Chordata > Lepidosauria > Squamata > Colubridae > Pituophis > Pituophis catenifer. The sequence continues at coordinate 40,726,501 of NW_027256881.1, read as the reverse complement.
GTTTTTCTCATAACTTGTGGACTAAAATACTGTACATTTTCCAGTGTACTACCATTACCATTTGCTTACTGAAATTCATGACAAAACTGTATTTAGTTGAATAGATAGGTGTGCTTTAGACTTTAATCCAAATTGCACAATTGTAGATTTCATTGTTCTGCCAGCAGTGAATGAAAAGGCACCTAGTGCCATTTTATCTAGGTATGTTGACTGGAAAGGTGTCTGGAGGTTCTTCTTTACCTTCTGTCATTCAATATAACCATTGGCTGAGACTACAGGAAAATTGTTATATTGTTTCAGAAAAGAAACTTTGCGGTTCTTTAGGCAAACAGAAAAAGAATGGGTAGGAAGTAACTTCCTATTTGTAGGGAGTATCAATTTCAGAAACTTCTAATTGGGATGAAGATTTGCCTGGATGTTTATTTTGCTCTGGGAAAATGAGCCTAAGAGTTTAATTTGGTGACCTAAAGCCCAGTCTGACCTATAGACATCTGCTATGAGCTTTTGGACTTTTAAAGACTAACAATCATTTTTAATAGTCTTCATCATGGTGAGTTTCAAGAAAATGTCAGAAGCTGCCTATTGCTAGGGATAGTTTAATGTGCTAAAGTTTTTGCCTCCTCAGCCTTTTTATAGTAGTCACTATTATCCAGTTTTAAGTATGATAGTCCTTGTTGATATCAAGTGATTTGGAAAGAGCAAACGTATTTTGGTCCTTTATACTCGTCTTCTCCTATCTAAGGGCATTTAGTTATGTTACATATTTTAACTCCCAGAATTCCAAATGAATGTGTACATGCTAACCTAAATCCTTACATTCATGTGCATGCATGTATACAGACACACAAACACACACACACACACACACACACACACACAATTCTGCCCTAGTTAGTCCTCTTGCCTAATCTGTTCATCAATAAAAGTCAGTAATACTCTATCTAGGTTGACATTGTCTGAGGGGCATTTATGAGTTAACATTGTTTTGGAGTTTAATGCAGGTTCTAGCATGTTTTATTTCATCATTTTTAGTAAAGTCCTTGCAAGATCCAGAGGCTTTAAAGATTACTTTACGTTAATTAAAGTGTTTTGCAGCCAAGAATCTAATGGATCAGCATGAATGCAAACAAAATAGTGAACGGATATTTGACTTTCTGGAAAAATGGTAACAAACTGAAGCCTAGACCTGTTTCATCATGTGACTTCTCATCTTGATGTGATAACAATGCTAATTGTAATTAGTGACATCTAATTTGTATTGTTTTTGTTGAGCATATCACTCAAAAATAATATTTGCTCCCGTTCCAACTTGCTTGCTTAGAAGTTCAGCGTATAAAGCCTTCTCAGTAATATAACTCAGCTTAACAAACAGCATTGTTTATACCTCCTCAGCTACTCCTGACAAGGATGGCCCAAGGCCAGCCCAACAAGTTTTGCTCTCAGAAGTGAATCAACAAATGGACTGCTAAGATGCATATTCTTGTCTCTTGAAATAAGAAGTGAGGTTGCTTCCAGCATTTCTCTCTATGAGACATCTAAACAGTTCTATTAAACTCTATCTTCCCATAAAGCTAAATAAAAGGTCTTCCAAACTCAGAGGATTAGTATTCGGCAGGAAAAACATTTTATTTAAGATACAGAAGACTTTCTCAAACTGCCGCCTCCAGGTATATTGGACTATAAGTCCAGAATTCCCTGGATAGTGTGATTACTTTACGGTTTAAGAATTGGGTTTAGCACAAACATAGTTATTTAAACAGATTACTTGGTCATATTTTATGCTCATTTACTGGATGAAAACTATCCCACTCCATCACCATTTCTTTGCTTAAAAAAAACACAGTTAACCTGAGTTTAACCAGGTAAAAACATGAGGCACAATAAGCTAAGAAAAATTTTGGTACGCCCTTGATCTTTAATAAGAGCTTTTTACTGATCAGTTGTGGTTCATAATTTCAATTGAGTTATGAGCACAATTGAGCCCAGAATTATGATCGTAAATCATGTCAGTTGTTAAGCATGTCATGTGACCATGCCTGATTTTATGACCTCTTTTGTGTCAGTCGTTAAGTGAACATAGCATTCATTAAGCAAATTCATTGTCTGCAATGTTTGCTGGCAACTGGAAGTAAACAATGTTTTCTGGCAAAAAAAAATATTGTAAATTGCCATCATGTTACTAAAGGATGCGACAAACATCAGTAAATGCAGGCTGGTTGCCGAGTGCTCAAAATGAGATCATGTGCCCATGGGGGGAAGGATGGCTGTCAAAATTTCGTATGCAGATCATAAGCAGCCCTGGGGAGGTTCATTATAACTTCAAATGATCACTAAGTTGCTTGGTTTAGGACCAAGCCAAACACCAAAAATTTAATATCTATCCAATAGCTGAGATGGAAGATGGAAGATGAGGCTTGTTTATCATGAACTAAGACAAGAAACATAGGGAAAAGAAAACTTTAGAATGCAGCAAAAATATAGCATACAGAGTATATAAAATATACTATATAAAATCTTTTGATTTTTCAGAATGGGCTCAGTCTATTTATGTGAAAGATGTTACTCTATTACTCTGAGGTAATGTGTAGACTTTCTCCACCTTGAAAAGATAAATTTGCTTATCACCACAGTGTTGGAAATGTAATCTAGTGTCAGGATCTTTCTATCACATGTGGTGGTTATGTAAGAAAGCCAGATTAAGATATGGTTGGAGGAGATATTAGACTAAAACATAGATCTGAAGCCAGAACTATTCCTATTAGGAATCACAAAAGAGAAATATAGCAAAGAATTGATAATGCTGCACGTTATAGCAGCAGCAAGGCTGGTTTATGTGCAATACCGGAAGAAGAAATAATAAAGAAAATCTTGACATGTGTAGAAATAGACAAGCTGACACTAGAACTCAAAGACAAGGACGAGACAGAATACTATAATATTTGGAACAAAGTGTACCAATGGTTGAAAAAGAGAAAAGGAGTTGGAACAAAAAAGAATTAGGGTTTGTAAAATGGATACTGGATAATATAATTTTTAGACAAATATGTAAATGAGGACAAGGGATATGTAAATAAGAACAAAATAGTAATGTATGTTAAATAGTAATTATATTTGTTGTTATGTTAAAAATATGTATGGATATGATAAGACCGGGATGGTCACACTATGTTTTTAATGTTTGTTTAATAAAAAGAACTTTTAAAAAAGATAAATTTGCCTCTTAAAGAACGATCATGTGAATCCTAAATGGTTCAAACTGAAGATCTTCTGAATTTCAGCATGTTGCTTTCTTTTGCTGTTGCAGTGTCTCACTAGCTTTATTCAATGTTCAAGTGTCTCTGGATATGGAGGTTTCATACATCACCTTGCTCTGTAGGCAGGTGAATTGCTAGGAACAGTGTGAAATATGCACTGAATTCAGAATGAAACCATTAGACAGCTAACTAGAATTTGGTATTGGGATTATATTGGAATAACTGTAGGTAGTCTTTGATTTACAACTGATCGCTTAGCAACCATTTTAGGTTATGACAGACCTCCCCAGGAATACATATGACCCGGATTCAAAATCCAACGGTCACCCTGTCATGTGATCTCATTTTGGCCACTTGGCAAAAGGCCTGCATTTTCAGCTGTTTGCAGAATCCTGCAGTCACTTGACTATGATTTATTATGTTTTTTGCTGATTTTAGGCCAAGATAGCCTGAGATCAGCTTTCCCCTAATACCCTCAGATATTCTAGACAACTTCATTTTTTATGTAATGTCATATGTCACCAAATTTTAATTCAATGATATATCAATTCAATTGAATGTTGCAATAACATTCTTTGGGAAATATGACCCTATTACTGTTTTGTACTGTGACCAGTGGCACCATTTAATTTTAAAAATATTTTTCTTGAAAAATTACACCTAAACCACCACTTCAGAAATTCTGCATGTCTTAAAAGTCACATTCTTCTTTACGTTGTTATCCTATACCACAAGGTCATAAGTTCCATGACCTTTCATATTTGTTGTTAAATTTGGAGCTATGTCAGTAATGTGATTATGTAAGAATCTGACATAGTAACCACCAGGCAGCTTGAGGAAAACTTTAAATGAGATTTCAAAAGCTGTGAATTACTTAATTTTAAATAATTGTGGTCACTTTAAAAATGGTATTCTATATAATTAGTTCTTTAGAGATAGGGAAGACATTTGAAATTATCTAGTTTTGCTCATTTTTTACTAGTAAACCAACCAAATCTGGTAGAATCCATGTTGAAACTCTGTAAATATTCCTGAAGTGTGGTCAGTTCTCCTTGCCTCTTTGTTTTGTTTGTCAACAGTACACAAAAAGGTGACTTTATAGCTGTGACTCATAAACCTAATAATTCAGTAGAAAAATAAGATTATCCCACTGATGGAACATGATGCCAAGAACAAACAGAACCAACTGAGAAAGAGCTTACTTTGGACATTGCTTGCCTCAATAGTTGAAATAATCCTAATCATCTCTGTATTCCTCTCTATCTATAGTGTTACTATCAGAGCCAAATCCCGGTTTGTAGAATGCTCCAATGTTCTATGGGACTCCTCCTCTGAGTTATCCAGGTCCAGAATCAACATCTGGCAAAAATAGCAAGCAGGATGATAGTACTGAGGAGCTTTGGACTTCCGTTTTACCTTACAATAAATTCTTCATAGTATTGTTACATCAGATGCATTGTGGGAATTAAAATGGCAGCTACTCTCAACTGTCTAATATGAGTTGGGCAAAAAAATAGAGGATGCAAGTGTCAGAACTTGTCTAATGACCCCAACTATTGACAGAATGCTTGGATGCTTGTTCAGATAGTCTTGGTCTTATTCCATAGTATAAAAGTGCAATCTTTATTATGCTCTATGAATTGATAAACCACAAAATTGACATTCTCTTCCATGATGCAAAATGTCTTCATTAAAGAAAAGATTCAACTGCCATTCATGTCAGCTTTTATATGTATAATTTTTATAAAAGATAGCCCTTGTTCACTATAGAGATGCTAAGAGTTTAGGCTGGCCTTATTCTTGGTTAGCTTGGTCTTTTAAGTTATTATCCACAAAAAATGGAAAGGTTAAATACAGCAATTGATAGATTGGAACTGAAACTTTCACCAAAAATGCACTGCAAATTCAGTTATTCCTTTTCACGGTCTTATGTCATCCCACCTCTCACTTTTTCATATCTACCAGTAACCAGTAAGTACAGTATTCCCAGAGTGGTGAACATGCTCAGTTTTTATTAGGCTGTTTTAGGGAGCTATATCTTCCTCAGTTTTTCTTTTTTTTAATTTGAATTGCATGCATGTCCTTTTTACACATTTTTCTAGCAACAAAAAACAAGTCACACAGGCCTGAATAGCAAAAATGCAAGATAATATGTCACTATTGCAAATTAAAGAGCAATAAGGAGCCAGCAATGTAAAAATATTCCACTGTTATTCCATTAAAAATATGTGGAGAGGAGAAGTATTTGTAATTAAAAGTTATCATGATCATTCAAAACTCACAAGCATATAAAAATCTGGTTAGGTATCTGGGAGAAAAAAGATAGATGTGTCCTCTACCAAATGAATATAAAATGGCCTACAAGGCTTAGAACCAAAGTCCCTCTGGGACTGTCTTCTCCAGAGGGATTCTAGCTATCCCATTCAACCAATTCAGGAGAAGATGCTTTGGATTCCCTATCTTCCACAGATCAGGATGAGTAGACCTGGAAGCAAACTTTTTTTACTAGCTGACCGTTCCTGGTACATTATGCTGCCTCCTAAAATCAAAGTGTCCCCTCGACTCCATAAATCTTTTCATAGAGCAACAAAGACTTTGTTCTTTTTTAAAAAAAAAAACACTTAAAGATTGAGAGCTGAGAAATATTTTTAATCCTCATATGTGTGTTTGCTCTTTCCTCTTATGTTTATGTTAAGATGATTATTGTTATTGTATGTGTTTCATTTGAATGTTAGCCACTCTTCATTCCTAGAGCTGGAAGGAATATAAAAGTTAGCATGTAAATAAATAAATAGCACTATCTGGGGAAGAAGCTCCATAATGGAGATGCTACTATAGAGAGGTTTCTTGAAACTGTAGTTACAGAAAGCAGCAAGTGTAACAGAAGCAGAAATGGAGTCCTTCCTATAACCTAGGCCAGGGTTGTCAAACTGCCGGCCCGCAGGCCGGATGCGTCACACGCTGGCCACATCCATGCCCCGTTTAGCGAAGGGGAAAAAAGTTGTGATATGTCATGTGATGACGCCGTGACAACACAAGTTTGACACCCTTGACCTCCTAGGTCATCAAGAGCTTTAACGTCCAAGACCAATGTCAGCAGTGACATAATTTGTCCCCAGCTATTAGTACTACTTAAAAGCCTCTGTGCTGCATCTTCTTCCTGTTATATGTTCTGAATAATTTTCATGCAGCGTCACAGCAACATAATTTGCATGGCATATCTAGCCTCAATATGATCAGGAAATGAATATTTTGTGGTCAATGCTTCGCCATTCAAGGTACAGAATGAGTTTTTGAAAGGTGCTTGTTTGCTGTTTTAGGAAAAGGCATTTTTAAATTAAATATCTGGATGGATAGATAATTTTGTACCCAGTGAGCCTGTATGAAGAGAGATTTTATTCTCAGACCTATTTAAAGAAGCTAAGTATTGAACCAGGAAACTTTTGCATGCAAAGCATGTGGGCTATCATTGGATTTACCACCATGGCCCTTTTGCTGCTGTTGTTTATTTACATGTATACACAGCTCTCAACAGTATGCATACAATTTGCAAAGTTCAAGAAACCAGGCCTTTATCTTGGTCTTGTGTGCATCCTAAGGAAGAAAAAATGATCAGAGAATAGAGGTCAGTTGACAGGACAAGATTCAGTTGCAGGTACTTAGGAATAGTTACAAATTTACTAAGCAATTTTAATTCCTTCTGAAGTGTGGCCAAAGAAGTTAGGAGACTAGGAACTGTCATTTCAGTAAAAGTTTATATTCTTGAGCTCAGTAGTGGTTGATATATCAGGCCTATCTGAATTCTGAATGTCCATCTCCCATTCAACCAGCTGAAATATTTTTCTTGTCTCATGACTGTGAAGTTGAGTGTTTATTCTAGAAAAGAAGCTTTGAATCCAACTCAGATCAGTGGAAAAACTAAAGGTTAGCTAATCTAGGAAATAAGTACCTGGTTCTTTGATCTTGTTCTGTTCTTTTATCGTCTGGGAGCTACATTTAGAATCCTGGCACATACATGTATTTTGATTACCTGAATATTCCAATATTTGCAGATGACATTTCTTTCCATTCTATTACCATACAATCAAATTGTTGCAGAGGAAGGATATTTAACTGTCATCGGATCAGTAAAAAGAGGAACTATAATCAAATTCTCTGTTTTGAGCTATAAGTGTCCTGTTTTTTACTATCTCTGTTTTTAAAGTATTGTTAATATTAACTGCTATGAGTACATACTACATATTACTGCTTCATTTAGTTAGATAGTTAGAAGTGAAATCTTGGGAAAAGACGATTACCTAATATGTAGGCTAAACCATTATTTTAACTGCTTAGATATTATTTTAAAATGATGGACAGGAGAAGGGAATTTTGCAGAACATATGTATATCCATTAGAAATAAATATTTGTTAAACAAATTTATACAGTCACCCAACTCTCACACAATGACTCCAGGAGGTGTACAACACAATTTAATTCTCACACACACACTCTCATCCTTACTTATATTTAAATAGAAACACACTATATTTTTTCAAAGTAAAGAAGATTGGGATCAGGTGAATATGTCTGCTCAATCTGTTCTTTGATTGTTAAATCCTGATGGGCAACTCAACCTCTACTACCTCCTCTTTTTCTTTAAATTGGACTTGGACTGGGAAATCCTACAAAAGAAAGATGTTTAGAAATGGAAGATTGAAAAAACTGTAGCCAGCCTGATGTGCCTCAGAATATTAAGATAACATGTTAGGTGAATAATTTACACTCAATATGGAAAAGTAAAGGACAGGTTAATCCACAGGGAGAGGAGAGGAGTGTTTAAGCATAATAGCTCTTTCCACCTGTGGTACACTGTGGAGTGTTGAAAAATGTTTAACGCTACTTGTATATGCCATTTTTTACATTATGTTTATGTAGCACCTGCACAGATCAGAACAGATTGTATCTATTTTCAGATCAGATTATTTCTCAGTATAGGGTACCATTGTCTGCTGACTGCAAGTAGATTTCAATAAATCTTTGTCAGAAAGGGATTTTGCCCCCATTATCTTCTGCTCTTTTTTGTCCAAAACAGAGCTTACTGGAATTGGCTAATATGATCATGTAGTATCTATGCTTTCACATTTATAGGGGATTCCATTCCATTCCATTCCAAGTTTTGTTATTGACATTTAAACCTCTACATTTGTATGGTTTAGAAAGGCAGTTTCCAAATTATACAAAACACAGTGAAAAAGGGAGGAGGCGAATGAAGCTGTCCCCCACCACTCCATTCATACCAGTGCATCACCATTATGCTTCTGAGATTCTTGAAAGCCAATTCTTTAAAAAGTGTTCCAGAAGGATTGCTTGCCCCTTGATATATATAGAAACAGCTCTTTTCATATACACTCTTGGCCATTTTTTGAGGCTTTTTGCAATTTTATAAGCAAATATGAATTTATAGCATCTATTGATTTAGTGGAACCAATATTCTCCTGGATGTTTTAAAGAGTATGTAATTGCTGGAATCTAGACCCAAATTAATAATAATCAATAATGAATATAGATTAGGAAGAATTTAGTAAAAAACTAGGTTCTGAGAATGGAAAGTAAATAACTTACTCTTTTGTTTAAAATATGCATTTACTGCTATGTTATTTAAATAGAAATGCCACAAGACAATGGCCATACTGGCACATAAGAAAAAGACAGGAATCCAGGCTGCATCAAGCCACAAATTCCTGCTGGCAAAGAACATTGGCTCCTGCTTTGTAAGTTGGTAAACAATCCAGTCAGAGATAACTTACTATAACATCTAAAGCCAGGATTATGGTTTATTGCATGCATTCAAGTCAGGACTGTAAGCCAGTTTTAAATCAAAGCCTAAAATTCGTCTATTCATGTAGAATGCCTCCTTTTCATTTCTTAAAAATATCTGTATTTCTGTTCCCCCGTTTTTCAGAGTAGCTCAAAACAAGATGCAGCAACCATTAATCACAGATAGGCTAAGACTGTCAGTGGGTACCAGCCTTGATGGCTATATGCTTGCTCTGGTGCAGACCCAACATGCTTCTGAGTTTTAGGAGCCACTGATCCAGAGGAGAAAGGAAACATTACCTTCTTGCTCTGCTTGTGGGCTTTCCAGATGCATTTGTTTGGCCAATGTGTGAAGCAGAAGGCTGGATTAGATACACTTTTGATCTTGGTTTTTCTGTAGATTATAACAAAACCGGTATGAGGAATTTGAGAATTTAGATGTTGGTGACCAATGATAGCAATAGCACTTAGACTTACTTATCATTCACAGTGCTTTAACAGCCCTTCTCTAAGTGGTTTACAGAGTCAGGATATTGCCCCCAACAATCAGGTTCCTCATTTTACTGACCACGGAAGGATGGAAGGCTGAGTCAACCTTCAGCTAGTGAGAATTGAACTGCTGACAGTGAGCACAATTAGCCTGCAGTACTGTATTCTAACCACTGCGCCACCACGGCTCTTGATAAGGAACTTTCTATCAGCTAAATTTATTATAGGTTCCTCATCACTTTCAACATCAATCCAAGTGCAACATAAGAATGATTTGAAGGGGGAACAGATATGTACTAGGAAAGTTTTATTTATTTAATGTATTTGTCAGACTTAGATACTACCCATCTCACTTTCAAGAAGAATGCAATGTAGTGATTTGCAAATGTTGGATGCTCTATGAAATGGGACGTTCAACTGCGAAACTCTCACATCACATAAAATTTAGGCTAATCTTTGTTCGTGGTTAAATCTGCCATGTTAACTGTTCAGGAATAGATTTTGGTTCTCAATTTTGCTACTGCATTGAACTAGAATTGTGGAAATAATTTTAACTTTCAACTTATATGTTTAGTTTAGAATTTTTTTTCATTCGCATAAGAAACTCATGGAAATATGATTAGCAGGTAATACATATATATATCAATTAATAGCATTTTGTTATCTTGCTTATTTCTGATGTAGGAAGTATGAATTATGCAAATGCTGAGATTAATTAGTTCACAAATGGATGTTGACCGCATCATATTGAAAACATTTTGCTTAAATGAGTTGATAAGTTTATGAAGCCACACCTGGGAAAATCTGGTTTTGAAGAACAGAATACAGATTTTAAAAACAAAAAGAATTAAAAGAAAACATTCACAGTATTATATTGTTATTCATCTTTCAAAAACAAGAAACCATTATGGAATATGGAGAAATAAATTGATAGGATTTCATTCACTCTCTCTCAGCCTAACTTACTTCCCAGAGTTATTTTATAGAGAAAATATTAGGAGGAAGGCATATTAAGTATGTTCAGTATCTTGAATTATTTATAAAAATAATAAAGGTGGGATTTTTAAAAATCTAAAATAAGTAAACTAATAGAATAACAGAGTTGGAAAGGATCTTGGGGCATTCTAGTCCAACTCTGGGCTCAAGCAGAAAATTTCAGACAAATTCTTCTTAAGAATCCAATCTCTTTTTAAAAACCTCCAGTGTTGAAACACCCACAACTTCTGGAGGCAAGATGTTCCACTGATTAATTGTTTTAACTGTGATGAAATTTCTCCTTAGTTCTAAGTTGCTTCTCTCCTTGATTAGTTTCTATCCATTGCCTTCAGGTGCTTTGGAGAATAGCTTGACTCACTCTTCTTTGTAGCAACTCCTGAGATATTGGAACACTGCTATCATGTCATCCATAGTCCTTCTTTTCATTAATCTAGACATACTCAATTCCTGCAACCATTCTTCATAAGTTTTAGCCTCCAGTCCCATAATCATCTTTGTTGCTCTTCTCTGCACTCTTCCTAGAGTCTCAACATCTTTTTTATATTGTGGCGACCAAAACTGGATGCAATATTCCAAGTGGTTTATCAAGGCATTATAAAGTGGTATAAAAATAAATAAAAAAAATTTCTAAAAGCATATTTATTTTTTCCAGCAAAATAGTAGGGGGGGAAAGGTCAAATAATGGAAGCAAAAATGGGTTTAAAAGTATGATTGTGTTCATAATTATATACATTCTAGATGAAGTTACTTTAGCCTTAAAGACTTGTAATTGAAAAAGAGGGCTAGCACCAATTTAGAGAAAATTCTACTACAGAATCACTGAGTTATAAGATATTTTGGAGGCAAACTACTCCAATTCCTTGCAAGTTCTGCAGTGCTAGGAGTAGGATGTTAGAAATATCCCAAGAGAAGGCCACTTGGCTTCTGTTTCAATATTTCCAGTGGAAGGGAGTCCTCCATCTTCCAGAGGTAAGCAGCTTTTACCATTAGGAAGCTTCTTCCAATATACTCTTAAATGCATTTCAGATATTTTTCTACATTTTCTCCCACCTGAGCAGTGATATATGAACTTCAAATCCTAGAATTCCCCCTCCCACCAGCCCACAGCCTGATAGTTGGCAAATTCTGGGAGTTGAAGTCCAAACATCTTAAAGTGTTAAGATTGAGAAAAAGTTTCTCTGGAGTTCACAAAAATCAAAGTTATTTGTCAACATATGTAGAAAAATGATATATTATATCAGATATAACATTAAAATCTCATCAAACAATTGTGAAAACTGGAAGGGCAGTGAATGCATCAATTTTAATGTTTTAATATACTAAATATTGATAAATATAATTCATACAAACAAAAGCTCTTTTAAAGTCCTCCATAATTTTTAAAGATGGGAAGGATCCCAAAAGGAAAATGTTTATGAAACACTGCTGTAGAAGAACAGGGGGTGGGGAAGCCTATTCTTTCTTCTTTGTGACAGTCTTTCGGAGATTTGTAGATTTGGGCTCACCAAGTCTGCCTGCTTCCCTTAGATGGGAAGATGATTGGGGCCTTTTTATTTTAGTACTTTGGGGAAACTGTTTATTTTGGATAGTGTTATTTTGTTTTACTGTTGATAATATTACATCTGTTCTTTAGCCGTTCTTTGAATATTTAAAGTATATTTTTAAGTGTCATTTTTAGGGGTTTTTTTAATACTACCTTATGGGCCTATTTAAGGTAAAGAAATTTCAGCATACAGTATGAGTCGAACTCATAATGATTTTATGTTGCTAAGAGGAATATTGTTTACAAAAAGGATGTTATGTTTAGGCATCCTGGACCCCCATATTTAGGATCAAACATTCTCTTAGCCAGAAGGAAGATGGGAATGGGGTGAAGGGATTTAGCCAGCTTTGCATGAAAATAAATCAAGACAAACCTCAAGTGTTCCAGTGGGGGAGAAGAGGGGAAGTAGTTAAGCACACAAACAGGACTGATAGAGAAGGGAGATATAAGCCAATGTTTAGGGTAACTGTAATATTATTTATTTCCAACCAAACAGCATCAACAGGTGTTTGGTGCCTCTTTCAACTGTAAGATGCAATGCCTTGACAGAGCTGGAGCTGGAGCTCTAGCTAAAATGTGGAAAATCTAAGATATGGAAGAATAATGGGAAGACAAGACTGACTTAAACAAGGAGACACAATCTCATTAGCAAAGCATGGCTGATTAATAAATTCAACCAGCCAGGAAACTGTCAAGCCAGTAAAGGATAGTGGGAACAGGGAGCCATTATTTAGTGGCTGAGTGAGGGAAATTTCCCTCCCATCTCACCCTCTCATCAATAAATCACTGTCCTGCATTAATGCAGGCTTGCCTATGGGCTGGTATATTCTGACAAGAAGAAACTAAATGTAAAAAAGATGCAGAGGATGCAAAGGATGATACAGGCATAGGAAAATTGGTCAAAAACATATGCATAAAATATATGTAGTTATGTACAATAAGAGTTGACAAGATTTTACTTGCTAAGTAAATACATGGAAGATGCATTTGATTATTGAATCTGTACACTACCTTTCTGTCAAAGATTGGTATCCAAAGCAACTAATAAACACAAACTCAAGAAGACATTGTTAAAACAACACATAAACCAATTTACATACCAAGTTATATCTGAAGAAAGATTTAATGATTCATAATAGCTATTTCTTTATGAATATGTAAACTGTTAATAGAGGGACAAACAAGGAAAGAGCAATAGATGCATGGATGAAATAGTTTTATTCCCTGAATATATTGAGAAAACATTCTATCAAGTGAAAATATTTATGTTTATTGATAAAAATTGATGGGCAACTTTCTTGCTATCCAAGCAATCTAAAATGTCCTCTAAGTTATCTGTTTCAACTATCCTAAAATGTAAACTTTAATTTAATGAGCAATAGCTGTTTTAAGGGATAATCTGATAATCCTTATTGATCTGCCTACATAATCTCAATCAGAAGCCCATCTTCCCCTGGGCAAAATATTATTTGAAATGCATGGAAATCATAATGTGTGAATCATAATCATAATCACAGTGCTTTTTTCTATGCTTTTAATAGGTTCTGCCATGCTGCTTTTGAACATTCTTCTCTTAGCAACTAGATGGAATATATAAGAAATAGTATTATTACTTTTATTTATTGATGTATCAGATTCGTATCCTGTCTTTTCTTTAGGAGCTCTGCATCATATGCAGTACCTTCTCTTCCATGTTTCTCCATAACAAAAACCCTGTGTGAGAGGTTGGGCTGAAAGAACATAACTGAAAGTTATGCAATTAGCTCCACAAGGGTTTCCAGTTCCAACATGTTAACCATGACCCAAACCATAAAATACATGCTGCAAAAATAATATATGTTATTATGAGAATATTATTAATGGTGTAATTGTAAAGGAGCCTCTGATGAGTTTAGCTGAGGTGCCATTCAATACTTTGGCCCTTATAGTAGCACAGGTTGCACAGTTATTTGGTGACTAGACACTCTTTATTTTTTAAAAAAAAACACCACTCCTTTATTTCAGAAAGCTCTCCTTAAAATGCATTTATTTTCCAAAACCTTACTTTTGTCCTTTATTTTGGTAATTTAACTTTTACCACCCAGATGATATCACTTAATACAGTCTTTTACATTCACATGAAAAATACAATTGCCTTTTTAAAAAGTAAATTGAATATACTTCTGATCTTAGATATTTTTATTCAAATATGCATTTTTGTCAAGTTTTTCTTAGTTTTGCTCTTGAATTTTCCTTTGCATAGCAAAGTTAGAAACATAAACAATTGCCTATTTTTTATCCTTATGAACTTATTTCCGATTTCCCCTTTTTCTGGTTGTCTGAAAATATGGTAACTATATACACAGTTGGCACTTAGTTACCTTTTATACTCTGAGAACAGTACTTCTGAAAAGACAGTGTAAGGAAGTGGGGGGACAGACAGTATTTCACCATTAATCCCCAACCCGTGTCCTCAGAAAGTTCTAGACCAGTGGTTCTCAACCTTCCTAATGCCGCGACCCTTTAACTTCTCATGTTGTGGTGACCCCCAACCATAAAATTATTCCTAAAACCATTGAAAATATGTGTTTTCCGATGGTCTTAGGTGACCTCTGTGAAAGGGTCATTCGACCCCCAAAGGGGTTGCGACCCACAGGTTGAGAACCACTGTTCTAGACTACCCATCATTTTTCCCCCCAAGAAGACACCCCCAGGATAAATTTGATTCCAGTTGGCTGCCTCCATGCAGTTTTCCTGGAAAAGTTATGAAGATATTTTCCTACTGCCGCCTTTTTTTCCCCCTTCCCCATTCATTCAGTTCCCTTAGATTTCCCAAGGGTCTCTCAAACCAGAGCTGATCTTGCTTAGCTTGTAAGATCAGCCAAGGGTGACTAGGTGCTATCACCTGCTGAGGAGACAAGGCCTAGCTGCTCCATTATAGGGTATATAAAGTATACAAAGTAGCCAGAACTACTGTTGCATACTTAGGTAGGTTCAGGAACACAGGTAGTCCTCCACTTACAACAGTTCGTTCAGTGACCGTTCAAAGTTACGGCACTGAAAAAAGTGACTTATGACCATTTTTCACAGTTATGACCTTTCCAGAATCCCCATGATCATGTGATCAAAATTAAGATGCTTGGCCACTG
This sequence comes from Pituophis catenifer annectens, assembly GCF_029215685.1. Classification (NCBI taxonomy): domain Eukaryota; kingdom Metazoa; phylum Chordata; class Lepidosauria; order Squamata; family Colubridae; genus Pituophis; species Pituophis catenifer. The sequence continues at coordinate 40,711,291 of NW_027256881.1, read as the reverse complement.
ATTCATATTTATGACTGTTGCTGTATCCCAAGATCATGTGATCCCCTTTTGCGATCTTCTGACAAGCAAAGCCAATGAGGAAACTAGATTCACTTAACAACCGGTTACTAATTTATCAACTGCCATGATTCACTTAACAACTGTGGGAAGAAAGGTCGTAAAATGGGGCAAAACAACAAATGTCTCACTTAACAACAGACATTTGGTGCTCAATTGCAGTCATAATTCAAGGACTACCTATATAGAGATTTTGAAATGATGTAAGTGTGTTTTACTGTCTCCCTTCCATGGAGGACTTCAGTACAGTTTTTGGCTTTCTGTTGATCAAAACATTAGGATACTGATCTGAAATGTTTTAGGCAACTACAGTATATTGTTGAAATTTGGCTGTATGGGGGTAACAAAAAGTGTTTTGCATGATCCAATCTGGGTCAGTCACTGGGACCAGAGATTCTGTCTTCTGAGCTTTCGGTCTGGAGCAACATTATCTTGGGACATGCCTATTTGCCTTCATTTGTGAAAAAGAGTTTTACTGATCTTGATCTTAACCTTCATTTAGCCAGGCCTAGAGCAGATGGCAAGGAGAAGGAAAGGGGCAAGACATCCCCTCTACAAACAGTCTGATTAAAGTGAGGCAACATGGCTTTGGATTTTCAGGTAGACACATTAATGCAGGGATCCTCAAAACTATGGCCTGCCGGCCAGATACTACCCACCAAAGCAATTAATTTGGCCTGTGCGGCATCACGAGACTTCCCCGTCCACATCGCCCCGCCCACCCACTGACCCCCTCCCTTTGGCCGACCACAGGCTTTACTTTCACAGACAGCCACAGTGAACAGAGCAGTGTGAGCCCCGCGGACTGGAACTGGAAGTTAAGGCCAACAGCGGGGGAGAGAAATCCATCCCCCGCACTAGGACCTGTTGTGCTAGGCTGAAGGGCTGTGGACGGCGAGTCTTAGCTGCCTTTTGCACCTCTATCTCGGCTTCTATGGGGCCTCTGGGTGCCTGCTACATGCTCACCCTCCCCTCTGCCTTGGGCCCTGCATCCAGCCCGTGACTGGGGGATGCGTCATCCAATGCAGCGCTCTTCCCTGAGGGCCGCCTGCTGGACTGGCGTGGAAACGGTGTCTCACCTTGCTCCCATCCTTGGCCTCCTCCTGCCTGGCTGCTGATTTCTTGATGCAAGCAAAGGCTGCTGGTTGGAGCGAGTGCTGGGCTCCTGCAGCTGTGAGTGCCAAGGCATTAGCTAGAATTGGAAGAAAAGGATGTGCAGCTGTGGTGGAAAGAACTGGAGCAACACCCAGCAGCTTGGATGAGAAAGCGCAAGCAAGGTGGCAGCTGCTCTCACTGGTAACTGAGCCCACCGCACCAATTGGGGTAAGGCATCCCCAGGTGGAGCTCCAGGCAGAAGGGCTTGCTTTGGCCCTAGGCTGGAGTGGCAAGGAGGCAACAGTGACTGCATGAAGGGAAGCCGCGTGACCGGAGACGTGGCTGCCACAGCCTGCAAGAAAATCACCATCTTCAGCGCCACCAGCATGACGGGCCTGGCCACCCTGGTGCAAGCCCTGGAGGCGGATGAGGCAGGGGGAGGGGGCATCGGCCTGGAGGGCAGAACAAGTGGGGAACATGTGAAGAGGCTGCAAATGGATGCGCTTGGGACACAGCTGTTTCCCTGGAGAAAGCGGCGCAGCTGCTGACAATTGGGGGGGAGGCGAGTACCAAAGGAGCAGCTCCTCCCATTGTGGCTGCTGCAATGAATATGAGAGCCAATGTTTTGAGCACAGTTAACATCTCCAGCCCAATGAGTTCTCCATTAACACTCAGCACACCTGTCAATTTACCAGTTACTGCACCAGTGAACATCACACATCCAGTCACTATCACCTCACCAATGAATCGCCCAACACCAATGACATTAAATGGCCCTTTAAATATAACCATGAGACCTGTGGAAAGCATGCCTTTTCTTTCCCAAGCATTGCCAACCTCTCTCCCCTAGTAAAAAAAAATACCTAGAGCAAAAACTTCATGCACTATTAAAAAGAAGACTAGAAAAGGGGGCTGCTGTGTATTGTTTAATGGACTGCTAAATTGGCCACGCCTACCCAGTCACATGATGGCCTAGCCACACCCACCCAGCCAGTCGGGCCCCCCAACAGTCTGAGGGACCATGAATTGGCCCCCTGTTTAAAAAGTTTGAGGACCCCTGCAGGCCGCCCCGAGTCTTCGAAGAGGGGCGGCATACAAATTGAATTAATAAATAAATTATTGTGTAACAACCAAAGGAAAATATCCGAGCGTTTAGGACTCGTGCTGATGCCCATCTTCAGGGAACTTCTCTCTAGCCAAGCTCTATGGCTATGGATTTTCAGGAAGACACATTAATGTGTTAACAATAAAAGGAAAACACCCGAGCTTTCCTGATGCCCACCTTCAAGGAACTTGTCTCTGGCTAGCCTGGCTTGAGAGAAGTTCCCTGAAGGTGGGCTCCAGCACGAGTCCGAAAGGTCGGAAGACAAAACCTCTGGTCCCGGTGACCGACCCACATCGGATCCTGCAACATTATCCTGGGACACTTACATTCGCCTTCACTGGGAAAATATCCTTCCACCGTTAAAGTGGGGGCGGGGGGGGCAGATACTGTCACATACAAGCAAAAACCCTTCGAGAGAAAACGGGATAAGAAGAGTAACCCTTGTATCCGGAATACATGAGAGTCAATCGGCGCCTTGGGGCTTTCATAAAGGGAGGGCCACCTGTGGCCCTTCGCCTCATCGCCGAGCGCGGGTTCGCTTGTCCGCGGCCGCCGCCGCCGCCGCCGCCGCCTCAGAGTCACTCCGTTGACCTCCTCTCAACAAGTCCTGGAAAGTTGCAGGACAGGCGGGGGAGGAGGGGAAAAGAGGCGGGCCTAGAGCCGAGCGCCTCGTTTGCCCATTGGAGGACACTCGGGTCGGCCGCTCCAGCTGGAGCCGAAGTCCGGGGCTCAGGAGTCTGAGACAGCCTTTCCCCCCCTCCCTCTCCGCCCGAAGCACCCAGCCAAGGCTTGACGTTTTAAAGGGAGCCCTGAGCGCGTCGCTGCTTCCTCAGATTTTACGGAGCCCGAGAAAGGGAGAAGCGGCCAAGAGTCGCGGCGGGCTCTCGCTGCCCCCTTTTTCTTCCCTGAGCGGGCTGTACAATCCTCGGCAGTGTCCTGAGACTGTATGGTCAGCTCAGGGACGGCTCGGTTCGGAGAGCAGCCTGCTTCGGCCACCTTCGTCTTTCTGCTCCGCGTCTGAATTGCGCGGAGAGACGCCTATCCCCGGGGGCCCTTGGGCGGCAAGGAATCTTAAACGCGGGGAAGACAGAAGCGGCGAAAAGGGCGAGCGAAAAACCACCCAAAGCCCGGCGCCTATCAAAGGCCTTCGGGGACTTTCCCACCCACTGAGGCCAGCCTCCCACCCCACCGCCTGAATCTCGGTGAGCCCGGGCTGCCCTTAGCCCAGAGGGACGCCCACGGGAGCCCTGCGTCTTCCTCTCCTGGCGGTTTGGGTTAGAGCCGGGAAAAGCGCGAAGGGGGCAGCAGCGGGAGCGGCAGAGGCGTCCAGGATGACAGCTGAGAAGGAAAAAAAGAGGTAAGAGGAGGGGACGAGGAGGAGGAGGAGGACGGCAAGGATGGAGGCACCGGCACAGAAGGGTAGCTTCTCTCGCCCGCCCGCCCAGTAAAGTGCCCTATTAGATTAAAAACAGCAGTTGGAGCACGGTAACAACAGCAACAATAAAGCCGCTCTCTGGAGGGTAGTCGATTGGAAGGGCAAGGTCCCAGGGACGATCATCTTACGCAGTAACGGGCATCTGCCTTCGGGAAGGCGGCCCCTTTAAAATATTTTTGGCTAGGAGTTGCCTTGCGCGCCGGAGGTTTCGAAATTGAAAATACTACCCTGATTGGAAAGATACGCGCTTCGCTGGTTAACTTTTAAACGTTTCGGTAGGTCCTCTAAGCAGTCGACAAGCTCCGGAAGTTTTAGGAGCCTTTGCTTGAAGGCGAGGAAGGTTAAGCGGGTGTTGAATGTACAGAACTGAGCGGACCGAAAGCTGGATCTTAACATGCTCGCTTCGTGGTTTGATTTAGGGAGGCGGTTTCGGAAATCCCATCGATGTCAAAGAATGGAAGAGAGGGGCCTGCTTGGTTAAGTCTTCCATTGAGATCGATGGGGTCTCTAGGAGCTCCGCGCCGGCTGTGCCTGAACCCCGCTTCAAATTTCGTTTAATCGCCGAGTCCGAAGCATAAATGGCGTCGAATTCAATTCAAATCTTTATTGTCGGTGTACAACATATGTACAATGAGAAGGGGGGGGATAAGGGGGTTTGCCCCCTGCGAGGTGCGGGATCTCGTCCTCCAGTGACTGGGCTAAGATTGGCAGAGGCGTAGAAGATGCTTCCAGCCTTACCTGCCCGCCTGCCTGCCTGCCGCGAAAGTTCAGGGACGGCTCCGATCCACAATTGCGGACCGCGCGCGGAAAGTATTTGCATTTTCGAAGCGGAAGGAGATTGCCAGGATGCGCGCCTTCGGAAACAAAACCGCTTTTAAGGAGGGAGCCACGATTATCTAACAGTCCCTCCGGAGATGAGGGGGAGAGAACAGCAAGCCCCCAGTGTTCTCAATCAGTGCTTTATTCTGAGATGTTAATTCGAGTCTCGCAGGGTCTGGGAAAGGTCTCTAAAAGAGCATCTGGTCCACCCCTTCCCTTGAGTCGTGAGTGATTTAATTTGTTCGGTACTTGAAAAAGCAGAGATGATTTTATTGGGAGGAGAGGTACATTCCTGGTGATGGCAGGAGAATGCAAAATTATTTTATTCTCCTTACAAGGAGCCACTGCTGCTCTGGAAATTGCCATCAATTTTCAAATGGTCCCCAATCTGAGAGAAGGTAGATAGACATCAAAAGGTACTGAAGTTAGGATCTATTCCTTCATAAATCCATTACTCAGTGCACCACCCCCAATTTCCTAGTTTCGTGCTACACTACCTGACAGGAGGAAAAACATGATGTCTTTATATTACCTTGCTTGTCTATTCATCCATACTGGGCCTGCTATCAATGGTTATGACTTGCCCTAAAGGTTTCTGGACTGGGTTCATTGGAAGAGTATTTGCCTTTCAAAGGTCTCGCTTTGAGCAAAAATCTTTCTTAATATCTCCAAACTGCACCGAGATAGTTCAGCAGGACAAGGAGAGTTCAAGGAAAGTTGGGTTGGGTAAAGGTCCAACATGTCACCCGTTGCTTTGTGTTTTATGTGGATTGGTGTTTGGATCAGCTGACAGCCATTTAGGGTCTGCATGGCAGGCAATAGGATATTTCATGCCCATCAAAGTCTGACGGCCCCGCATTGAAGGCAGCTTTCTCCAACTTGGTGTCTTCTACTCTATTGGATTACAACTCTCAGAACTCTGAGCTAGTATGATCAACACAACCTGGAGGTTCTAGCTTGCATAAGGCAACCTCAAAATGCTACAGTTTGTTTCTTGGTGCAACAAATTAAGCCAGTTCTGAAAATCAGATGGGTTTGGGGTAAAGGCCCATAGCTTCCTGAAAGGGTTACAATTAAAGGGTTTGCAATTAGGATTATGCAACATTCCTCCTTCCCAAATTCCATGTACATCAGATTATCTCCCATTCTGCCAGATTCCATTTATGTCCTTCATCTTCATTGCAAGATATTGACTGTGCAAAGGAGGGATTTCAACAGTTTGTCTTCTTTAAAAAGCACTGTCTGTGAAGATACTCTTCTACACTACCATGGATTTTATTTCCAAACTCTCCGAAGCAGTTTTGAGTTGGTTTAAAGTTGCCTTTCCCTTGCTAATCTCAAAACACAGAGAATGCATGAAGCAAGCCATTAATTGATTAATAGGAAGTACCACCCTTCAATCAGTGTTCCTCCCGATTGGTGGCCTGGTTTGTCCTATATAACATGTAAACATTCAAAATCAGAAGCTGTGAAACCACCAAGGTACAAGCTACTATTCTTCTGATTGTTTTAGTAACAATGCAGAAAAATGACAGCATGAAGCCACAGTGGCTTAATTTGTGTGAGGAGGAAGAATAGCTGAGGAACCAGGTGGCAGAGTAAGGACCTTTCCTCATAGCTGTTTTGTGCCATCCATACTTGTTGAGTTGGCTGAAAACTCAGACAGTTACCAGACAGTTGTGCCACTGTGAAATCTGCTACTCCATTGCTGATCTTTTTCCTGCCTCTGTTCTGACTAACTATGGAATAAGGCTGTCCTGATTTTTTGCATGCACCAGATAGGATTGGCTTCTGCATACAACCTAGGTGGTGGGGAAAAGTCACTCCAGGGAAAACAGGCAGGGTCTGAGCTGAATAAAGTGTAATTGATTGAAGTTAGAAAAGGAACTGAATCACAAGCAGTATGATAAATAAAGATTTAAATAAAATCTTTGGTGTTTTTTTACGCTTTGCTCAAAAAGTAACTGAGGACTATCCTATCATTTCAGTGTTATGCTGTGTTAGCCTGTTATGTTATTTCTGTGCAGTGTTACACCATTTTGCTATTTCACTGCTGCTCTGTTTCAAAACCCAACAAGTAGTTTTGTTTACACTTCATGGCCACTATATCTGACTCGTTTTAGAGATGGAGCAATAGAGGTCCAGCAGATAACCCTAATCAGGAACCAAAAGGTGAAGGGCTGGCCTGCATGTTTCTGTATCTGCCTGCCCTTCTGATCCCATTCGTAACTGCCTATGACTTCATGTATGACATAATGGATGTTGAAGTGGAGCAGATTCTGTACACATTGTAGCTGTGACTGAATGTTGCTGGTTTATGGAACAAAATACTGTTTGAACATTGGGTCACCTAAGTAAGATTTAAATCTGCCTACTTTGTGAACTGGAGAAGAGATGAAAGCATTAGCACAGAATCATTACAGAAAAACAACAACAAATTATGTTGTTTGGCAGTTTTCTGCTTGGGTAGATATAAGTGGAGGGGGGGCAGCCCTGGGAGGTGATTCTTAACCAGCTAGAAAAATTAACTCACTCCAGTATTTCTGGAAAACTGGACTCAGCTTGTTTCATGTGGAATTATAGTTGATTTAGAAGTAAGTTAGCTAAGCTGAAAACTACACAAAATATCAGTGAATCGTCTGTTTAATAGAGCCAATCCTGGAGCATAGCTAATGTGCCATGCATGGGGATCAATTGTCCAAATACAGTCCAAGTATTGGCTTCTTTTAAACATATTCTATTTTCTGCCACTTTGAAATATTGAATTAAAGAGGAGTATATTTTTCTTCCCACTTCATTTCCAAAGTCTGCATTGAAATATCTTTATATTAAATTTTCAGATTTTAGTTTTTTGTTTTTTTATACAGGTACTTATTCTTGGTGGCCCTTTCTATATTTCTGACTTGTTTGGGATATTGTTGTCCAGATTTTACAGATGAGAACGCATAGTACATTAGTGGCAGAGGTAGATATGAACCATGGTTCACTGTTTAACCTAGATCATCCACACTGAATGGAGATAGATTTAATATATTTTAACTGAAGACATGCTTAACTCCACATCAACCACTGCGTCAAGGATTTTTTATTTTATCATAGTGTATTTTCATTTTTCTTTTTCATTTTATTTCAGGGTATGATCTCTTGAAAGATAAGCACTTTGTAAATCTGCTGACAGATTGTACTCTAATGACAAAGTTAAGTTTGTGCAGGGCAGTCATAATTATCATTTAAGTGCAAATAAATATTGCTGCTTTTAGTGGTACTTATTCCCATCTAAATGTGAAGAGGGTAATAACATTATCTCCTCAGTCCTGAAAAACAGATTCTCCCCCCCACCTTTAGCTTTAGTAAAAGCTTGTTCTTTCTGAATTTTACTCAGTTTGATACTATTATATTATCTTACACCAATATACCAAGATATATATTTTTCCATTCATTCATGTCCCAATACTCAGAGACTGCATGGACTAGTCCCGGCTGTTTTCTTGGCAAGATTTTTTAGAAGTGGTTTGCCATTGCCTCCTTCCTAAGGCTGAGAGAAAGTGACTGGCCTAAGATCACCCAGCTGCTATGGCTTGGATTTGGATTACATTACAATTGATGTAAATTGATTGAAAGTAGTCATATATTTCAGTGTGCCTCTACTCTATCATTATTTTTATTTTTAAACATTTCGCTGAAACAAAATTTACTTAATTTTAATATATTATTTTGAATAGAACTCTATTTTAAATAGTCTGTAGTATCTTATATTGCAACAATTTTAAGACAATAACATGTAAAAGAAAACATTGAAAGTAAAAGCAATACAATGTATAAAGTAAAAAGTGTTTTAATTAATTTATGTCAATGGGTTGCCTGTCAATGTTGATATCCTGAGAGAATGGACTCTGAGATTCTCTGGCTCACATTCACTTCTAGTCATTCTGATTGTTATTCTTACAAGATCTGGGAGGTGGGGGGTTGGAATGAACCAGCTTCAATGTATTTACCAGCACATTACATCAAATAAAGAAAAAGAAACATGTGGCTCCTTCTTTAGAAAGGAAGTTGGCTAAATGAATATATCATCATTGCCTAATAAATATATGATTAATACTTTTGAGAAGAGGGAAATTTCCCCCAGATAATTGCTAATGGATACAATAAGTCAAGACAAAGCACTTTTATGTTACACTAACTCCAAAAAGAGGCTTAAAATGGATACATATTCTTTCTTTTTGAAATTAAGATAGATATGCTTGTGCTGGACTAGGAACAATTGTTTTAACAATAATTTCACATTATAAGCAAAATTGAAATTGCAAATGATCTCTGTTTTGATCTCATCTTTTTATATAGTTTGTTATAACTAATATTTAGTTATAACTAACTATAACTATTATAACTGTAATAATAGTTTTAACTATTATTATTAAACTATTTTTTTATATTTTATATTATTTTTTAAAATTAATATATTCCTTTTTGGCTTTTGCATAGACAGGCAGTATTAAATTTGCTTGCCATATGACTATTATAATCGAGCAGTGTGTATTTACTTAGAATCAGGTATCTTAGATTTTATTTTTTTATTTGGCCATCTGATTCATGGTGACTCCGGGGCACCTTACAAAAATGCACAAAGACAAAAAATACAAAAAACTCCAATGATTCAGTAAGGATTATTGTAAACAGGTATCAAATTATAGTCACATATTGCAGTCCTATGTCTTTTTACTCAGAAAACAAACTCAGTTTATTCCTAGATACTTGTATTTTATATTTATCTCAACAAACTTGAGAAATCCTTAACATGGGTTGATGTTAAAAGAACAAAATTAAATTTCTACAGAAAAATCTTTTAAAAATTCTTTCAGGAGCCCATGAGCTTCAGAACTTGGGTGTAAATATTTTGCAGAGGCCTTTGGGAGAAGGGTGGTATATAAATTAAATTATAAATAAATAAATAAATAAAAATATAAGATAAACAAAAAGATTCATATGTAGTTTTACTTAATTCACTTTTATTGATAATGGCTTTTAATTTAAAATGAAATATTGGAAGTTGCCTTAATTATAAATAGACAGGCAGCTATAACATTTTATGTTTATTATATATATGTTTTTTGCATTGGTTTATTCTTTTTAATATTGTAAACCACCCAGAGTCACTTCATGGTGAGATGGACAGCATAAAAATTTAATAAGCAAATAAAAAAAAAATAAACATATGGAGAAACTTTGATCTGGCATTTTATGTATATGCATAAATTTAAATTGGCAGTATAATTTTATTTTTTATTAGTATGGAATGTTCTATACATGGTTGGAAAAGAATGTTCATACAGTTTATAATATTATAATATTCTTATGATTTTATGAATTACATACATAGAGTTTGGAAAAAGTATTTTGATGGTGCATCACAAGTAAGGTTTCATGGAGATACACTTGCAAAATGAAGAAAGGGACCATTGCTAATCTAAAATACTTTATGCTAATATAGAGCAACAAATGTCCCAGTTATAATGTACATGGCCTTATTATTTTGCTATCTATCCATAAAAAAAATCATAAACTATAATTAATTGAAGTAACATTTCCTACTCTTACATACACCTAAAATCAGTTGCCAGTGCAGTGCCTAATGATAGAGCCAATTCCATGCCCAGAAATACAGATATCTTCAGAGATACTGTTAGGAAATAAGCAAACCTGAAATCAAGGCCCTCTTACAATCACATGCCTGACTGATTTTAACATTTACTGCTGCAGTACTATCTTTTTTAAAAAACCTGATTGTCTCAAGTGGATAAAAGTGATCATTGTACAGGACATGTCTGTATTTGATTCAGTTTGAGATATTTTTTTCCTCTGAACAGTTACTGAACAGTTAACTGTATATCCTTGTGATGATAACTGAAAAATTACACACTGTAAAATGCCTTCAAATGGTGTATGCCACATATATCCCATGTGTCAAAGTGATTGACTGTTTCTGGTGATCTACTGTCTCCCACTGTGTGTGTGAGACAGAAAGAGGTCCATTTCTTTATTAGATAATTTAATACATATTGAAGAAAGTGAACAGTAGGAATATTAATAATTGAATGCCAAACACTATAGGTATCATGTCATCTTAACTTACTTAAACTCACTAGTTTAACAACAATAAACATGGATTTGTTAATTTTGTAGTATTACTTTTTTAAAAATCAATACCTCCAGAGGGTTTCTTCCATTGAGTTTGAGTGTAATACAAAGAATATGAAGATCCTTATAATTGTCATAAAACTTCTCTATGTAGTCATATACCTAAAGGTAAACCACATTCCTCATTATATAAGCCAGCCTGCCTGCCTTCCTTCCTTCCTTCCTTCCTTCCTTCCTTCCTTCCTTCCCTCCCTCCCTCCCTCCCTCCCTCCCTCTCACTCATATTATACATCAGTATATGTCTATTGAAGTATATAGGATACAATTTTAATATATATATATATTTATTTATTTTATAGAAAGGAATGAAAAAAGAAAAAGGTTCATTTACATATATTTATTTATTTATTTATTTATTTATTTATTGCGATTTATATGCCGCCTTTCTCCCTAGGGACTCAAGGCGGCTTACACAATGACAACTTCAATACAAATCACAATACAATACCAAATTAAAATCAGTAACCCAATTAAAAACGATTTAAAATTATACCAGTGTACCCCCAACCGGATCAGTTTAATTGGCGGAAGAGCCAATTATAGAGATAGAGAATGAGGGAAACCCATGTCTCATATATTAAATCAAGTATCAAACAGATTCCTAAATCTACATTAGGGTTAAGATAATTAATGATTGGCAGGGTACTTATATGAATAAGTTAAAAAGATAAATCAAACATAAGCATCAGTGGCCCAAGACTGCTGCACTCCTTAATCTACACATGAAACCTTGCCTCTTGCAGGTTGGGATGGTTGGGGTGCCTGATTAAAAAAATTAAAAAGTGAAGGGGTTGTAGTTGTGTTGCTCTGTGGAAACTGTTCCTTCGCAATCTTCAGGGGGTTCTGAAATAATGGCTTTTGTTTCTGATTAAGTTGTACCAGGGTAGAATAAAGAGTTTGCTATTCTACAACCATCTAGAAACGGAAAGCAAATTAAAACCATTAAAGCTTCAAACTCTATACAGGCTTACTCAGGAGTAAATCCCATCCAGCACAATGGGAGTTAATTCCACTTACGCATGAGATTTGTAATATTTAGTGCTGTCTCTGTTGCTGTGCCTCAGATTAGAATGACCAGATGTCCACTTCTTGTTGGGGCAGATTTCCTGTTTTCTTTTTTAAACGCAATGTTCCAGTGTTCTGAGAACATTTCAAGCTGAATTCTTGAAAGGTCTTGGTTGTTGTTTTTTTTTTCTTTTAATCAGAGTCCCTGCATTCTCCTGAAAATGTAATTAAACATTTATTGTTGCTGTTGCCGAAAGCATTTACAAGGCCAAGTAGATCTACTTGTTTTGTCTACAAGAAGCAAGTGTTAATTTGGATTACCAAATGCAAAATGTAGCAAATGGTGGCTGGAGTGAAAAGTTCAGTGACCTTCCATATTATCACTGCTACTCATTTTTGTATTTTTTTTTCCTATATTCATGGAGGTTGACAATGCTTCATCAGTAAGACAAATATCAGAGCCTAATTGTAGCACCAAATCACAATGATATTATTTCCCTCTGAGATCCTAAATCTAGTTAGACGATCCAATAAATACTCAGATGTAAAAACAAAATCAGATAATTTGAATAAGAACTATGAATTAAACTGACTATATACAGTTTGGATAAAAGAGTTTATATGAAGGTCTTGAACTTTTGTGAGTGATATGGGAATGGGAAAAAACTAAAAACAATCCACATTTGTAGATCACTAATCAAATACATTGTTCTTCCCTCCAATTTCTTTATTATAATAGCAAAAGAAAATAATCAGCTTCCATGAATAGCAAATACTGCAAAATAACCTGATGAATACAAGCACTACAATATTTACCATTTGGTGGAATGACTTAAACAAAAGCCTTGGATCTTTTTCTCAAGACATTGTCTCAATACTGGAAATGTAAGGGAAATGTCAGGGTGAAGTTATGACACATTCCCAAAATTTGGGAAGAAAGTTATGTGTAACCAACTCCAAAGATACTACTGAGGACAGGAGGCTTGAAAATGAGGTACCTTGGTGATAGAACATGCCTTTTTCATGCAGATGATTCCAGATTTAGTTGCTGATATCTCCAGTCAAAAAGATATTTGGAAGAATGTGTGAAAAACATCATTGCAAGATCTTGAACAATTATCACTAGTAGAGTAGACATTTTAGATTAGATCAATTAATAGTCTGAAATGGTATAAAATAAACTTCTTTAACACTGAACCGCTGAACTTAATTCCCATTATCCCCAACTAATATGTGATCTGGATGGGGATTCCAGGAGTTGTACTGTAGTCCCAATATACTTGGAAATCCATGTAACATAACCATTTTAATACATGAGAGTTAAAGTATGCAAATCATTATCCTAGGAAAATAAATCCTTATACCTTGGCAAAATATAAGTTTACCAAAGCTTTATTATTATACTTGTAGTATTGTACTGTGCAGTTCAATTTGTTTAAAGTTTGCAGAAATTAGGGTAGAATAAAAATAGTTTCTGTTCTCTATTGCATTTCCTTAGCTGAAGCAACAAATTCATTATTGTATTCCATTTAGGACATGATTTTTATATTTTTGACACAAAGCAAAGTGTCAAACGCTGTTTTTCTGGATGACCAGTCTTTTATTCCTTTCTCTGATTATGGATGTATTGGAATCAGTAACTTTCTTTGACTAGGAAAATATGCTAGTTTACTTATTTGTTTTTAGACATCAAGAATCACGTTGAGAAATAAATTGATGTGTATGCAGCCATGCTGTGCTTACTCAGAAAAAGATATGTGAACAGACCCTAAACATTATTAGGTGCCAGATTATTAGATGCCAATCAAAGAAATGCACGGTCTGAAAAAGTGGGACATTGTAGGCATCTATATGTATATGTACTTTCTCAAATTCTTCCAGCTTTAACAATCTGGTTTTTTTAATGGACATTTCTTAAAGAGAAGAGATTATGTTAATTATTTTACTACTTTTTCAGACCATGAATTTCTTTGATTGGCATCTAATAATCTGGCATCTAATAATGTTTAGGGTCAGTTCATGTTATATCTTTTTCTGAGTAGGCCCAACATGGCTGCATACACATCAATATGTTTCTCAACTGTTGTTTCTTGTTACCCAAATGGGTAACCCTATACTACCAGATTACGTTAGTGAAACCATCTTCCTATATCTTATTAGAGGCTATAGTATAATAAGAACCTTCTGGTAAAGGCTTTCATTAGAGCAGGGGTCCTCAATCCCCAGTCCATGGGCTGGCACCAGGCCATGGCATGCCTGAAACTGGGCCAGGCAAACAAGTGAAGCGCCATTTGCGGGATGCAGGCAGCATGTGAAACCCCCCTCCCCCCTCTGGTCCATGGAAAAACCTCTCTCCATGGAACCGGTCCCTGGTGCCCAAAAGGTTGGGGGCCACTGCATTAGAGGTTATGCTTACTTCAGTTCCACCCTGTGACATTGCTGTGAGCCTTCTGCAAGATCCAGGTCACTTGGAACCAAGGAAGCCTTATTCACTTCTCCACAGGGCATTAAGTTGGGGAAGACTGCAGCAGGAAACATGTTTCTGTTAATCCATCTGCGTCACTTACAAGTGTTCTCATGTCACTATAAGCTGCAATATGGTTCATTTGGTTGGTTACATGCCATAATTTTTAAATATACAATACTATAACCCCCTAAACAGATGAATTAGTGTGAAATCCCTCCACTTCATTTAGCATAACAAATAAAACAACAAACCACTTTGAACTGTTGAATTTTAATCTATTTATCACAGGGCCCCTGAAACTGGTACCACAAGTGGTCATAGTGGTCTTGCATAGGCACAATGGGAAACAAAGGTCCGAGAGTTTTGACACACTTCCACTATGCTCGCAAAGCATGGACTTTTTTTTTTTTTTAAGTTGACATTCTCTAACTTGCCCGCAATTCCTTGAGGGATCACTGTTTATGATTTGACAACCCTTGGTTTAATGAGTTTTGTGAATTAAACCTGGTGGTTTTTGTGAACTCAGTTACCTTTGGCTTGTTCAGCAAACCATGACTTAGGCCGGTGATGGTGAACCTATGGCATGTGTGCCTAAAGTGGCATGCGAAGCCATGTTGCCTGGCACGCACGGCCTTGCCTGTCTTCCAGGTTTCTGGCGCGCATGCACATGCGATGATCAGCTGTCCTTCGCATGCACAGCAGTGCCAAAAACTGGAATGCACATGTGTGCCGGCCATCTGATTGTCAGGCGTGCATGTGTGCTAGAACCTGGGATTTCGGCTTTTCCAGAGCACATCCCTGATGAGCACGCGCATGGCATTTCCCTGCGGCCTTTTCGGCACTCGGTGCCGAAAAGGTTTGTCATCACTGACTTAGGCCAAATAAATTCTCAGGGCTATGCCAATATTCTCCCTCTCCCTATTTTGACTGAGATTGTTTTAACATGTTATTGTTTATCTGAGGGCCATAGTAGATTATGCAAGCATATGAACTGCATTCTTTTAAGTGAATTAAGTCAGACAATGATTCTTTTTACCTGCTTATAATATTTACTATGGCTCTCCATTGTACAGTAATTGGATTTATATTGCTAATCTCTTCTTGGATTTTGAGGAATTAATGTGTATTGTTTGAATAAGAAGTTTGGATTCCAGAAGGTTTTTGTTTGTTGTATATCATGAAATTTAGCCAGTGCATGACTCACCTGGGTGTGGCTTAAGGTATTCCAGACCTGGCATGCTGAAATGTGTGGTAATACTGCTAAACAAAAGTCTTTTGGAAATTCCTGTAGCCAGTAAACTCCGAGCATTAACTGGAACACAGCATAACCCTACGCATAACAAGCTATTTCTAAGCTGAGAAAAGGACAGCCATGTGATATGGTCTTCTCCAAAACCATTTTCAGGACAGGTAACCCAGAAATTTTAGGGCAATGGTTTTCATCCACATTGTGCAATAGGGTAACAATAGAGAAATAGGGAAAGAAACCATGTTCAAGGTGGCCATAGCTTACTAGTAAAGGGGAGAAAATTGATGCTAATAGCTTTGAAAGCTGCAGTCAGTGAAGTACAAAATGTTGCTAAAAGCTATTCCCAGCCACTTTGTGGGAAAAGACTGTAATAGGAGTGGACAGAATGTTTGTCTTGACTGAGCCACTTGGTCACTATTAATTCAAAAGATCTTTGCTCTGCTCATTCCATCTCTTAGCTTGACCTAATTCACAGCATTTTTGGAGTGGATAAAAAAAGAAAATTCTGAATATGATGGCCAGAGTTGGTTGGCAAGGACACAGATTTTTAAAATAGAAAGGAAAGGAGACACAATTTTAGTTTGCTGAGGGTTGGGGGGAAAGCATTTGGCTCAGATCATGTTTGAATGTCTTTCATTGCTACTCTGTTCCATTTTCTGATTTCCTGCAAGGCAATTTAGACAGCTAGTGCTGGCCACTGGGCAAATGGAGGGAAAGACTAAGTGCCTTAAAACGGAGTGGCTTAAAACACTGCCTTAGAAACTTTCATAGGTAGGACATCCAAGGCAAGAATATGGGCTTCATCTGTAAAACATGATTTAAAATTCTGAGTTGTTTTGGAGCCAATTTTCATAATCTCCAAATTGGACAATTACTTCCCTGCTTTATTTAGACATGATTAAAAGAAGGCAGCTTGTTACAAATTAAGTAATGGTCATTCAAAACCATACAAACCATACTTTGACCAAACCATATTTTAAGAAACTACATGAAACCTTATTTAGACATCATATTAACCCATGTATTTTCTTTGTGCATTGAGTAGAGTTTGACATTGTTTGTGTGAACTCAACCAAACTGTGGATTACTTAATAAATAATCAAGGATATAGTAGGTGAATCCCACATTGCTGTTACTTTCTCTTTTTTCTTCTCCTTGTCATTGTAAATGCATTCTTTTCTCTATAATATATAAAGTTTCTCAGGACCTTAGCTTCAAATAGTCCTCTGCTTACAACAGTTCATTTAGTGACTTCAAAGTTATAATGGCACTGAAACAAGTGACTTATAACAATTTTTTATACTTATGACCATTGCAGTACCCCCATACTAACTTAACAACTGCAGTGAATCACTTAACAACTGTGGCAAGCAAGGTTGTAAATAGGTCAAAATTCACTTAACAACTATCTCGCTTAGCAACAGAAATTTTGGGCTTAATTGTGGTCATAAATCAAGGTCTACCTGAAGTAGGATCCAAACCAGATGACCAATTACAGTTATACAGATTGCTGCTTGAAAACCAACTTTAAAGCTATGGTTTCAGTCTCTGAAGTGTGAACCCCGATCTACAGAAATCATGGTTTGTGTGTATTTTGATACATAAGCTCCTCATCACTTTTTGTGAACGTAGACATAAAAGACCACTTTTATGTCTAAAAAAGAATACTTTTTTAGATTTAACAACACTTCATCCATTTTAAATGTTCCAGAATGTTTAGTTTGGGCACTTGGAAGATTCAGCAAATGTTACCGGGGTCAATAGGAAGTCTGAAGGCTATATTTTGAAGCAGCTTCTAAAAGTGTAATTTTGTGACCAGTTGAACAAGAAATGGATTGTATTTGATTTTGCCACTGATTATGTTAGCCATACATAATGACAACAACAAGTGGTGTGCAATCATTATACTTTTAATTTTAGAATAACAAACTGGTTATTCTCATTTTGGTCTTTTCATGGAAAGTTACAGCCTGATGCTTGAAAAATCCCAGACATTCACAATTAAATTACCCTCCATATAAATAAACACCTGATGCCACTAATTAGTTTTTGCAGTGTTCTGAAGATATTGGGGATTGGGTATACATAAATAAAATTATTATTTGTTTATACTCTCTTTAAAATAGTAAAAAACTGTTTTTAGTGAGAAAAATCCCGTATTTCTGTTTTTGCTGCCGTGAAAAATGCCAGAATATAGGTATTGTACATAAGGCCTGAATGGGAACAAAAAAAGAAGGGAGTTTTTCTGTTATAGTATATACTCACAAAGAGGAATGGAAAACTAAGGAATACATTATGGAAATAGTAATCCATGCCATAAAAGTTAAGACTTATATTTGTACAGTCTGATTGACCAATGATAAAATAATAGAAAACTCAAATAAAAACCTATTAAATCCATGTAACTAATTAAATAGTTAAATACAAATGCATGTTTAAAGATATGCGCAAATGTATCTAGTTAAAAGCATTATGTTTAGGAAATAAAATCTAAATATTAGCAATACTGTATAGTGCCTAGATATCAAGAGTCAAAGACTGAGTTTGGTACACTGTATAGCCACAATGTAATATCCTTGGCTCTAGGTGGATCCTGTCCCCTAAGTAGAAAACCAAGATCTAAATTCCAGAAGTGTAAAAGATTTGGTCCCTTTTGCAATATTCATATACAGGTAGCCTTCAATTTATGACCACAATTGAGACTGGAACTTCCATCTCTAAGCAATACCGTCTTTAAGTGAGTCAAGCCTGATTTTATTTTACGCCAACCTGGCTTCCCCTGTGATGATCATAAGTTCAAGGCATGGTCATAAGTCACTTTTTTCAGCACCATTGTGACTTCGAATAGTTATAAAATGGTCATAAGTCAAGGACCACCTGTACTAATTCATTTATTGTAGTTTTATTAGTTGATCCAAGAAGTGATCAGACAGAGTAAGAAAAGCAGAGAAATAAAAGTAGTGGGGAAGCTGTTTTGGAAGGATTGAGGAAGTCATAAAAAAAAATGTGGGGATGGTACAATAATAGAGAAATCCAGAGTCATACAGGGGTGACTGTTGGGCACTTTATGTTTGCTTGCAATATGACCTTTATAATTGCATAATACCTCCTTGTAGATTAAATGCCATTGGGAGGATTTGGCTCAAGGCTAACTCAGCCTTCCAACCTTCTGAGGTGGTAAAATGAGGACCCAGATTGTTGGGGGCAAAATGCTGACTCTATCAACCGCTTAGAGAAGGCTGTTAAACACTGTGAAATGGCATATAAGTCTTAAGTATTATTGCTTTTGCTATTTGGCTTGGTAAATAATAAGTATGACCTTGGACAGAAAAGATGTATTTTAGTGACTGTAGACATTTGTAGACTGATATGTTAAATGTATAAAATCTATTAAGTATGATGTACAGAATAGATAAAATTATATTGTATCTTAGTTCACCTGAGCATTTTGCACTTACAGGACAGTAACTTTTTTCTGATTTGGTTTAACAGATACTGAATGCACTTGGACTCTTGAAAGTCACCTAGTCGTGAAGGAAAATAGTACAAAAAAGGCTAAAAATAAAGCTTCATAATTTCTAAAAAATAGACTAGTCTAAGATTTAACAGATTAACAGAGTTGGAAGGGACCTTGTAGGTCATTTAGTCCAACCCCCCGCCCAAGCAGGAGACCCTACACCATTTCTGACAAATGGCAATCCAATTTCTTCTTGAAAGCTTCCAATGATGAAGCTCCCACAACTTCTGAAGGCAAGCTGTTCCATTGATTGATTGCTCTCACTGTCTCCTTATTTCCTCTCCTATTCTCCTTATTTCCAGGTTGAATCTCTCCTTGATCAGTTTCCATCCATTATTCTTTGTCTGGCCTTCAAGTGCTTTGGAAAATAGCTTGACCCCTCCTCTCTGTGACAGCCCTCAAATATTGGAACGCTGCTATCATGTCCCCCTTGGTCCTTCTCTTCACTAGACTAGCCATGCCCAGAGATGCACCCTGCTTAAGTGCAGCAGTGTTACAGAATTGAATATCTTTATTTTTGTGCAATTTGCCTACTTTCTGTTGATGAAATCACTTAACAAATGTTGTTTAGATAGATTTTTATTGAATCTTAGAGAAGACAAAGTAATTATTCCATTTCTTGTTTTGAAAATGGAAAGTGTGAAAGCCAGTAACATAATAATATCAAAACAGTTGTTTGAACCTCACGTACTACATCCTGTTCTTTAAAGGTATTTAGGAAATTGGGGAAATTGGGGAAAAAATATTGTCTCCTTTAATCAATCACAAGTTATATGTTTTTATGAATTCATGTCAGGGGTGAAATGCTACCGGTTCACACGGTTCAGGTGAACCGGTAGGGATAAAAGCTACAGGAGTGTGTGAACCAGAAGTAAAAAAAAAGCTACCGATTCATCCAAACCGATATTTCCAACTATCAGCTGTGCCGCACGATTTATCCTGCTTTCTAGAAAATCTAAATCGCATGGCACAGCTGTTCCCCCCCTCGCTGTTCTACTTACCTTGTTAAGCCTCCTTTTTCCACATGAAGCGCACGTTTGGCACACACTACGCACGCGTGCTTGCACAGCGTGTGTTTGGTGTGCGCTGTACATGCACAGGCAGCAAACTGGTGACAATCCGCAGAAGATTTCACCACTGATTTATGTGCTTTCTTCAACTTAAAGTAAAACATAACATGTTCTGTGAACTATGCTTCTTTTTATAAGCAGCACCTGGAAGCCATCTTATAATTTATGTGCAACCTGCCAAATTCTTCTAGATTTTTCCTCCCTGGCAAACATTTTATTCTCACTAGAATTGTATGTATGAACAATGTTTGGCCAAGATTTAGGTTGCATTCACATATGTATCATGTTAAGCCAGTGGTGGGATTCAGCCAGTTCGCACCACTTTGGGAGAACCAGTTGTTAACTTTCTGAGCAGTTTGGTGAACTGGCTTTTGGAAGAAACCATTAGGGCAGAGAACCTGTTGTTAAATTACTTGAATCCCACCACTGTATTAAGCCATATTTTGTTTTATCTTTTTAGAATAGAAACTTTACTATCTTGCTTCATTCTTCATACTGTATGCCAAAAAGAAACAGCCCACACTGTATCTTACAATGCAATGTACAGTATAATCCAGTTTCCACATAATGCCAAACTAGGAATCTTTTTTCCTGTGCTTGTTTAAATAAGCTATAGGAGCCTAGATCATTACATAGTTTTGAAGTGTGATAAATGGGCTTAAATGTGTAATAAATCAACATCTAGAAAATCATGTTATTGCCCAGATTCATGATTCTTAAGAGTTTATTTTAAACTATATCTAATGTTTACATTAGTTTAATAAATGCCTGTTAGCAATGCTTCTGCTCAGTAACATGAGAATTGTACCCATATTAAACACAATAAATACAGAACAATGCACAATTCTATACATGCCTACTGTTAGAAGACCTGAAGGACCAGGATACACTATCCTAGAGAAAATCTATGTATGTTCAATCACACACATGAAAAGGAATAAACCATAGTGAAAACCAAATAATGATGTGAGAACAAAATCAAAGCAAATTTATTCACACTCTTAGTTAGAGGAATCTTGATTCTGAAAAGAGGATTCAGGTCCACACTGCAGCTTCTCACTGTCAGACATTAGAGGCATTGCTCTACTTTCTGTAATCATCATAGTTCTTCTTATCTACTGCTTTACTTGTTTCCCCCCACAAGATGGGGTACCGTTAGAAAGCATAGATGGAGATGCATTAGAAATGAATATCATAGTTCTTTTCCCCACAAGCAATGATGCTAAGAAATACAGACATTTGAAACTTGCATGTACCAAAGCCTGCAACAATATGTGATATATCTCCTATTAAGCTGGCAAAAAATAGAGTACTCTGTTTCCCCAAAAATAGGACCCAACCGGAAAATAAGTCCTAGCATTTTTCAGGATGCTTGTAATATAAGCCCTACTTCCAAAATAAGCCCCAGTTAAGATTGTCAGTCAGATGGATGCATTTAGTACCGTATTTCCCCAAAAATAAGACCTAACCATAAAACAAGCCTTAATGCATCTTTTGGAGCAAAAATTAATATAAGACCCGGTCTTATTTTGGGGGAAACACGGTATTATCTTTTGCATGAATCTAGAACCAAAGCTTCTGTGTCAAGGTTAGATTGTTTTTCTCTCTTCTTCCTCTTAAAGTATATTTGATGTAGCATGTGTATCTTTCCCTAACAATGAAAGATATAGTAGAGCCAATAGGACTCCATAAATGTTTTTAATATAAGGTTATATAGGAATTTTGCTCACATAATCAAGAACAGAAACTAAGTCAAATTCAGGTTTCTTTTGAAGAGCAAATGCTAACTTCAGAGGGTGGTTCTCTTCATTTATAGAATCCAAAAATGTGTTTAGTTTGGCTTTCGCTTAGCCTGATGGCTGACATCAGCCATTGTGGGTTATAAACACTAATCGATAATAAAGTGTTGTATATAAATGCTGTAACTGTGACTTACTCAACAAGTCATGTTATTGTAAATGATGGTGTAGCACAATGCTGTAAATCTAACTAATTACTACAAAGGAGAATGTGTCTCTGTGCAACTAGGTTTTGGCAGCAGTCTTCTCAGTGTGGTTCTCTAAAGAAACCAGGTATTGACTTGTGGGTCTCTAGAGAACAATACATGTGTGCAAGCAATCCTGGCCTAGAAATATCCCAAATATTGCTGCAATTGCCAAGAAATAAAAAAGCACCATGTTTATAGAGTGGGTTTGCTTTAGCAGAGAATTTGGTAGAACAGTAGAACAAAGGTTCATTGAAAGTAAGGATAAACTGCCAAAAATGGCTTATTTATTTTCTGTTTTGTAAAATTATTAACCACCATTAAAGAGGGAAGTCTTAATTAGAAATACATTATTAGTGCAATGAATTTATAAAGACCCATGGGTGAGTCTTTACTTCTATAACTGCATAGATACATCTCTGCAGGGGTTTTTTGGCAACAGGAAGAAGTGCTTTGCTATTTCCTTTTCTAGTTTGTAGATCTGGGGTTTCCGGTTGGTCTCCCATCCAACCTCTAATGAGGCCTAATGAATCTTAATTTTGTTGAGGTTGACCTAATCTAGCTAAGTGCTGCTACCTAGTGGGATGACAAATAAATTTGTCCATTCTTACAAAAACTAAATGAATTACTTGCACTTTCTTCCTCTCCTTCCTTCTCAGCTGGGAGTGAGAGAAATTGAAAAGAGACCTGAGCATATCTGATTTTTGTCAGGTACACAGCGTTTTGGAGCACAGCCCACTGGCAAAAAACATGTGGTGTTTTATCCACAGCAGCATTAGAAATGTTCTCTGCTCAGTTTGGCGCCAATGATCGAAGTCTGTTGTTAGCTGGAGTTCACACAGACGTCTTGCCAGGTCTGCCCAGAATACTGTCTCCTGTGACTTCCTGTGGTCTTGCATAATATTTCCTTGCTGTTTGTTATAACTTTGTGCATTTGCTGGAGCTGCCTGTGATGCTAACAGAGCACATTAAGGGCTCAGGCTCTCAACCAAAAGGTCTGATCCCTTGTGGAGCTGCCATGGGTCACTTCAGGTAACATAATTAAGTTGCACTGCTCACGTAGGTGACTGCTGTTTGAACTTCTGAGGCTGATGAAGTCTTCCCCACCCTGGTACCCTTCTGATATATCTGACTTTGGTCCCATAAATAACAGTGAGCCTGTTACCTTTTGAATTGGTAGATGGAGACCATAACCTAAAGGTACCAGTTTAAAGAAAGTAGATCTGGGTCATAGAAGTAGCTGTAGAACCATGCTTTTCAAGCAGAGTTGAATTCATCAGTTTTCAGATGCTAACCAGAAAAGACGTTAGATGTACATAAACAGAGCTAACCTCTCACGTAGACACTCTCAGTATCTAAGATGAGAAACTGATAGCTATTTCTAGGAAATACTACAGCACTATCAAACCAGAATTGATCCACATATCACACCAGCACCCTTTTTGTGTCTCTTAGTATGGGGCCAATTGCTTTGGCCTTTTTCTATTGGGAATATGTGGGATGGATTGAAGGAGCAAAATGGGTGCCATAAGAACTCCAAATGGGTTGCAAATATTGAAAACACTGATTTTACCACTTAACACTCCTGACACTCCCTTACAATGAGTTCAACTAGGGAGGATAGCCACAACATGCCATGCAAAGCAAAAAAGAGTCTACAGCAGAGGTTCCCAATGTGGGGCCTATGCCCCACAGGGTGGGGCAACTTAATTTTTAATGGGGGCAATTTGGAACCTTGTTTAAATCAAGTTAATGGCCTTTTAGGCTTCTTCTGCGTGCGTATGAGTTCAATTTTTGAATAGTAAGAATTATATGTCACGGGGGGGGCGGGGGCATCAGGATTTTAGAGTGCTTAGGTTGAGCATGGCCAAAAAAAGGTTGGGAACCACTGGTCTATAGTAAGTTCTCTACTTACAACCACAATTGGGATCAGAATTTCTATTGTAATTTTGTGTGGCTATAACGTGAATCACCATGTGACTGGACACAATTTTAGGACTATTTTTACTGTGGTCATTAAATCGATCACCATGGTCATTACTCAAGTTGCATGGTTGTTAAGTGAATCACATGGTCATTAAGCAAATCCATCTTAAGTGAAGCCAGCTGTGAAGGTCACAAATTACCTCCTGTGACTGCAACATGCTGCAACCATCATAAATACAAGCCAGTTACCTTGGGTCTGAATTGCAATCCTGTGACTACAGGGGTGGGTGATCTTGAGGACGGGTTGTAAGTCTGAGGATGCTGTAATTTTGAACCATTGTTAAACATGTTGTTGTAATTGTAAATCAAGGACCATAATGGTAGGTTCTGTGATGGGATTCATAGTTAATTTAATCATTTTTTATTAAATAAACTAGAGCAAATTGGGTTCACACCAAAAAAGAAGAAATTTAAGAATCATGATTTACAAATATTAAAGATTCAGCTCACATAATACAAGAAGCCAAAGCTACATAATGAATGGTCTACCAAAATGAATTAATAAACATCCCATTGAAAAATAAATACAGGATGAATCAAACCAATGCATTTTATTTTGGGGGGGGGGGAGTGGATTTTTTTTGTGAGAAATAGATGCATTTGTATGACATATAGTCTGGAGAGAAGACTTTGCCAAAAGTTATGGCACTTCTTGAACTATTTCTACTTTAGTCCAATCTGAGACAATTGCAGAATATTATAAATATAATAAGGGGAAGGGGAAATAACATGATAAAATAACAATTTAAATATATATTCTGTGAACTTAAACTTGGGGACCACATAGCAATGGCAAAACTAACAGTATGTGTATACTTGTGTATGTGAGACACAAAAAGTCTCACTAATTTTAAGCAAAAATGATTCCCATATATACAATATATCATGTAACACAGTAAAGCATTTAGGCCCCCCTTTAGTAAATTTAATCATATATTGTTTGATTTTAAGGGGGCCTAAATGCTTATAAATATTGCAAATTAGCAGATGTATAAAAAAAGGGAAGTCAAGAACTTAATAGCTTTCTAAAAAGCTATTTTTTATTCCTTGCTTTTTTATTGTTTTAATTTGTTGACCTTGTTTGTGCATCTACATTTTCTTCTACTAACATATACACATACACACAGGCATATATTTATACACAAACACACAGAAGAAAATATACCAAGCAACAATACGTAGAAAATTAAGAATTAAGTGTGTTATATAAATATCATGGTAGCAAAATAACAATGTTTAGAGATTTGTACTATCATAATAAAAAGGAAACAGGAAAAAATAGATATATTCTATGTACAAAATTCTGTTGAACTCAGCTGTATGGCCATGACAGATACCAAGCAACTCAATACAGTAATGCATCTCCGTACTTTGGTTTTCTGTTAGGTGATAGGAAGGCAGTCCCATCTCTTAGAAATTGCTACATGTTACAATAATTTGCTAGTTATATTCCTTTGAAGGTTCCATGAAGCATCTTGTACATCAAGTCCTTTTTTTATTGATTGATTGATTCATTGCATTTTTGAACCGCCCATCTCCCTCAAAGAGTTACATTTTATATATTTATATATTAAGTGTTCTTGGATAGTTACTTCTACAAGCTACCATATTTGCATCGCAAAATTCAGATGACCACTGGATGGCAGCAAGTATGCCTTCTTTGTTGCCATCCAGTTGTCATCTGAATTTTTGAAATCTCAGTTCTGGTGGCATTTATTAATTTATAAATTTTTACATGGGCACCCAACTCAGACATTGATTCTAGGAGATGTACAATGAATCAAAAGCAGAGGATAAAACAATTCAGTTAAAATTCAATCAAACGTTAATAGATGACCAGGAACTGACATCCATGCCATACTCTGGACAGGGATTCCAATATTCACAGCCCCCTACCCCCAAACCCCATCCCCCCAGATTTTAACAGCTATTGGCAGGCAGTTCCCAGTTCCAGAATTTGGTATGCTATTTCATTTTCAATACATTTGTTTGTAATTTTGAGGTGCCAGCTTTCCTAGACTGAGAGCTTCCATGATCTTGAACGGCCTTCTGCAAAGAACTAACTGGTTCTTTGGCCTGGTGGCTCAGCAGACTAATAGCATTGTGATTAACACCAGCTTTCTGCAATTACTGTAAGTTCGAATCTCACCAGGCTGAAGGTTGACTCAGCCTTCCATCCTTTCTAAGGTAGGTAAAATGAGGACCCAGTTTGTGGGGGCAATAAGCTGACTTTGTATAAATATACAAAAGTATGAAGGCTATTGCTTAACACATTGTAAGCTGCCCTGAGTCTCCGGAGGAGGGCGGCATATAAATCAAATTTTTTTTTAAAAAAACTGTAGCAGCTGCTGTTCTGCAGGATTGTGCTGGCAAGGTAGAGGAGAAGGTGATGTCACATTGATATTACAGAAATCACTAGGGTTGTTTCCACGTGTTTAATTAGTTTCATGTTTCTGTGGATGATACATAGTCTAAACATGCAATGGAGGGGTGAGGGTTAGATCCATCTATTTATTTAGGTTGAGGGCTGGGGCTGCTTTTACTTCTCATCACTTTTGCCACTCATCTGCTTTTTGGAGCCAACGGCAGAGATGAGAGGCTGCTGCTGGCCCATATCGCCCTCTGAGTACCCATGGACTGGAGCCAAGCTTTAGTCTAATCCCAGATAAAGTCAAGAAGGAGAGGGGAGTGAGTTAGCAAGCAGCCATGGCTTCTGCCAGTCTTCCTTAACATTGTTGAAGTTTCCTCATCAAGTCTGGCCAGAGGGAGAAGATGGCTGAGCAACTGGGTAGGAAGAAGAAAGAAAAACAATTGAGACTGGGGCACAGGTGAGATCCTCAAGCCTATTCTTTTCAAAATCCACTCTTCCACAAGGCCTTTAATCTCCCCTTGTAATTCTCTTGTAAAGTAAATATTTATATAGCTGGAGTTGTGCATGTTCTTCCCATGTTTCCTCCCTTCCTCCCTTTACACCATGGTTTTCCCTGCTTGAAAAATTCATACTGCAGCGTAAAGTATTTTGCAGCTACTTGCAAAGTAGCGAAGTTCACAATGCTGAACAAACACTAATAGTGGTGATAGTGGTCCTTTTTTTTAAGAAAAGAAAAAAGAAAGACAAATTTTAAGAAAAGACAGGTGTATAAAACAGAAATCCCAATAAAATATATCTAGGTTTGATTTTTTACTAAAAGCTTATGTGAAATTTGATATTCCATTAGGTATATGTGCTGGCAAATTCAGCTTTTTTCTTTACTTCCCCAAATTCTAAAGTCATAATTGAATCTATTGCTTTAAGACAGTAGTTGAGTCAATTATATATCAAATAGATAATTGAATATAGTGCTTTAATCCCTTAATGTTTGGGGAGGAATTCTGCTGTGAATACAGGAGGCATTTTAAATTCTATGGAATTATTATTGTGTACTGTATTGTATTGTATTGTATTACTGTACTGTAACCAATGGTTAACTGGTTTAATAGGAAGAACGAGTGACTATTTTTAAACTTCTGACAAAATGCTCAGGTTTGTACTATGAGAAAGGCTGGGGGTTTTTTTGTTTTTGTTTTTTTAGTTACATGTGATCTGTCTTTAGTTTAATGCATAGCTATTCAAAGTAATCAGCTCTCAGGGGTGGAGAAACACCCATTCTTCTTATGTAACAGTAGTACTGCACTTTATGCCACTTCCAGTTAGTGCAAGTGTCAGGTCTCAGAAGCAAGAGGCATTGGGAGGGATATGTTGCTTGGAGCTTCATATCTCCATCCCTCTGCTGCAGCCAGGTCACAGAGATACCACCTTCCACCAAAGGCAGGCTGATAAGTCTGTCAGAACGTGTCTGAGTTGAAAGATAAAAGGGGTTGGGTTGTTAAATGCTGGATGTTTCCTACTTTGTGGGCTGCTGTCTTCTCAGTGTTTAAATTCTTTACATCTCCAGTGTGGCTTTCAGAAACAAAGCTTAAAACAACTAACAGGTTTTTGTTGGTATAACAGAGCTGAACTTTGATTGAAATCACCCTGGGGTTTAGCCACATTCTCCTCTATTTGGAGTCTAGGAATTGAACAACTGACATATTAATGGCAAGTAGACTTCTGAAGTTGAGTATAATACTGCTAACTTTGATTACATACAAAGGTCACAAGAAGGGTTTTCAGGCAAAAGGATATAGAATGACAGGCAGAACAGCTCTTGGTTTATGTATTTATTAGAATCGCCTGTACTTTCTATATAATTCTTAGAGTTGTTGCTTAGGCCACTATGATATGATGCTCCTTTTATCTATGGTACACAAAGCTATTTTTGTTGGGAAGTTGTTTTTGCATTGTTCAAAAGAAAAACAGCTGCCTTCTCACAAGTACACATGTTTTCTGTTGGTAGGATAAAAGATTTTTCCAACTGCAGTAAGACAATTGCCACCATAATTTTTATAGCAGTTCTCTTTCATATAAAGGATTAGCGAGGTTAGGATATCACCTAGAAAAAAGATCACTCCATGATAAATAATGAGTGCTTTATGGATTGAAGGATGGGGCTTCACACATACAGGCATATGCCCATCATGCTATTCTCTGTTGGGGAAGGCCATGTCATTAAATAAATTAAAGACATGGGATTAAAAATACACCAGGAGTTTTCATAAAGAGCTTCCAGCAGTGGCAGCTATTCTATGAAATACCTTTATCAGACAAATGTGCCAGATGTCTTCATTGCATTCATTAGACTCTAAATAAAACTCTGGTTTTTGTGGTAGCTTTTAGTTGTCTTGTCACTTTTTCTTAAGTAGGACCTCTTAAGCAGTACCATTTGTACTGTATTTTTAAAATTATAATGAGGACTCAGTAAGGGTCCTCATTATAAATAGATAAAAATGCCAAATCCAAACTAAACATCTGGCTGACTATGCTGCCAACCATAATAGTAATAATTTCCTCCCAATGGAGCACTACCTTGATGTGATTGTGGGGTGTTCAAATTCTGACAAAGATGAGAGTTATACCAGAGAACCAACAAAACTGGACAGGTCCCATCAGAGGAACTGGACAGAGTGTCTCTCCCATAAACAATATGGTGAAACATAACTTACAAAAACCTATATCAGTGCAGTTGTCACCCAGGTTAACAAAGTCTGCATCAGAGGTTGGAATTTTTGGATATCTAGTGGCAAGTGGGCTACAGGACTCTGGCTGAATAACCAGGGCCAACTGCTGTGGAATTAAAGTACTGGAAGAAAAGTTAATTACTAATTAATTACTAGTTAATTACTAATCACAAATGTACAAAGATTGAAAACAAAGGAATAATGATTTGCTATTATAAAACAAGTCCAATGTGAAGAGGATGTCTGAAAAGAATGCAACAGTTCTGGAAAGAACAACATCCAGAATCAGAAATAACAAAAACTAGCCAGGGGTGAGCTGCTGGGGGTTCGCAGGGGTTCAGGAAAACCTCTAGCTAAGATTCTGTGCAGTTCAGAGAACCCCCAAATCCCACTCCTGGATGGCCCCACCCCACCTACCCACCCCTCCCAGGAGTCCCCACGCAGCTGATTTTGGATGTAGGTAAGTGCAGGATACGCACAGAGGCTCAGGGAGGGTGAAAACGGGCCTACCGGAAGTTCAGAAAGGCCAGAAATGGACCCATTTCCGGCCTCCAGAGGGCCTCTGGAGCCTGGGGAGGCCTTTTTTTCCCTGATGGAGGCTCAAGGAAAGCCTCCGGAACCCGGGGAGGGCAAAAATACCCTCCCCCCGCTATGGTGCAGGTACCGACTAGGCCACGCCCACTATGGCCATGCCCACCCAGCAACTGGGCATAGAACCCCTTCCTAAAATTTTTGAAGCCCACCCCTGAAACTAGCAGATCAGTATTGATTTATAATACAAAATAAAATATTTACAACTGATTACATACCTTTTATTTGAACAGCTTGTGAAAGTGTCGTGACATTTTTTTCAAAAGTCGAGGTATAACACATTTGCTCAGAAACATTGGGGATTCCTGGGCTAGGAAGCCTTTTATGTTTCATACCAGTTTTGTTTCTCAGTATTGGGCAGGAGCCCATGTGTATGGCTTTTGTGTCTCTATTTAAAAGGACCCATATTATTTTTTCTTACAGCTTTATATTGAGCTAGGGCTATTTCCCAAACTACTAGCAAGTACAGTAAATTATCAAGTACTGTTGCTCTTAATTTTGTACATTGTGAGGTATATCTTTAATATATACAGTTTATTTTAGGAAATTTCAATTCTTTTTCAGATTTTTTTTTAAAAATTGTGAGGTTTTTTTTAAAATTTTCATAACACCTTGTTTGTTTGTTTTTTGTTTGTTTGTTTGTTTGTTTGTTTTAAGACTAGTTTTCTAGATCTGGGAGTTTCTGACCCTGAATGTCTTTGCATGGTACAAATGTACCATGTCAGGGTGACTTTATTAATAGAGGTGATTTGAAGTCATCATCATTAGTCACCATAAGGTATTTTCTATTAATTAACCAATTAACCACATGGTCTTCTGGAAGAATTCATCCTTCTCAAACCCCACTCTAAACCCTAATGTTCAAGTAAGTATGTTATATAAAGGTAAAAGTAATGGCCTCCCCGTCCAGTCATT
Source organism: Pituophis catenifer annectens (assembly GCF_029215685.1). Lineage (NCBI taxonomy): Eukaryota > Metazoa > Chordata > Lepidosauria > Squamata > Colubridae > Pituophis > Pituophis catenifer. The sequence goes on along the minus strand of NW_027256881.1, from coordinate 40,680,701 downwards.
TTCTGACTGTAGTGGGTAGAGCTCATGTCTATTTCTTAGCTGAGGGGATGTCCAAGGATGTTTAAGTGATCATGTGGCTGGCATGACTATACTTTCAGGCACACAGAATGCTGTTACTTTCTCACCAAAGTGGTACCTATTTATCTACACACATTTGCATGCTTTTGAACTGCTAGGTTGGCAGGACTTGGGGGAAGAATGGGAGCTCACCCCATCACATGGTGCTTGGATCTCAAATTGCCAACCTTCCAGTTGACAAGCCTAGCTTAACCGCTAGGCCACCATGCCCCCTAAATATATTATATAACTCACCTTCAACAGAACTGTCCTCGTCTTCTCTTTCCGGTGTTTTATTTTTTATTACACTATGTAGTTTTTTATTACCTGCCACTCCTTTTTCTAATCTGTATATAGATCATAACAGAAACATTTCCCTTTGCCTTATAGCACAGGGAAGGAGAAGTAGAAGTCTTCCAAAGTTATGGTCTTTTTACTGGTCTTGCAGTTCAACAGGATTCATTAAAAAGAAATGTTAAAGACAAATGTTGCAGTCACTTTATCTAAGTTCTGTCAGATTCAAAGAACACTGTTTTACCTAGCATGTGCTTAAATGCTAAATGAATAATACCAGAGGTGGGTTTCAGCAGGTTCTGACCAGTTCTGGAGAACCGGTAGTGGAAATTTTGAGTAGTTCGGAGAACCGGCAAATACCACCTCTGACTGGCCCCGCCTTCATCTATTCTCTGCCTCTCGAGTCCCAGCTGATCGGGAGGAAATGGGGATTTTGCAGTAACCTTCCCTTGGATTGGGGAGGGAAGGGAGATTTTACAGTATCCTTCCCCTGGAGTGGGATGGTAATGGAGACTTTACAGTATCCTTCCCCTGCCACGCCCACCAAGCCATGCCACACCCACCAAGCCATGCCACACCCACCAAGCCACACCCACAGAACTGGTAGTGAAAAATTTTGAAACCCACCACTGAATAATACATGTGATATTCAATAGCAGAATTTAGGGGCATACATAGGATAATGTTGAAATACTTCTGCCTAGTAGTTTGAGTCTCAGTTATGACATATGGATTACATCCAACGTTTTATTGAGAGGGCTTTGGTCTACCACTTTTCCCTTCTTTTTCTTGAAGTATTTGTCTCTCCTCTAGATTTGTTCTACAGCAGTTGTTCTTTAAACCAGGAGTAATTTGGGCGTAGCCCGAGTATAATGGAACAATTTGTGAGTCAAGGATCAAGTTTGGAAGTGTTGTTGCTGAGACGCCTGTGTAAAACAATAGAGTTAGTTATTTTGTTGGGGTAATGACATTATTTCAGACTGGAAAAAGGGATAGCTGGTCCCTTTAGTTTAAAAATGACTTCTAGAAGGCCTCTCCTCTCTGGATCAATTTATGTGGGGTGCTCAGAAGGTTGCAAAAGGGATGAAGAATATTTTTCATGGTAGAACCTTCTATTGGTAGAATGTCACATTTAGACTTTATCTTGTGCATTTTATCACAATAGCACAATTTCCTCATATATGCTTTTCTATTGACACCAAAATAGTAACATAGTAAAGCCCCATATATTTACAGAAAAATACTTTCAATTTTTGTAATTTTATTTGTAATTTTATTATTCTTAATAATTGGCTTGAAACTACCTAGGCAGTTCAGTGACAATAGTTCTCATAATCCCTATTCCTGACTGGAAACTCTAGAAGTTATAATCTCAACACTTTGGAGAGTCTAAATGATACTGCATGGTTTAAACAATAATATCATTGTTTGAAATTGGGTAGTTGATCATCACTTTTTCAAAACCTGGCAACTTATGCAACTGAGAAAACCAGTTTTAGAGAAGAATTTGCTGACACCCCCCCCCCCGCTTTTAAGAATCTAAGAATCTAAAGTAAAACTAGAGGTTTTATTTTCCTCACTCACTTCTCCAGTTATATTTATGAGCCTCACATATTTTTATAGCTCCCGACATAGTTTAATTGTCTATTACTATTAGACAATAGACAATACTATTAGCATTGTATCTTGACAAACCAGAAAATAGGCTAGGCAGGGCTTTTCATGCTGCTAATAACACAGCACCATTGGATCTTGTTTTCTACCAACTGAATGCTAAGGAAACTCTGATTAACTAATTTTTCTACCCATCATGCAGCCATCAGTATATGGATTATTAATTTGACAATTCCATGCAGCAAAATGAGGGAAAAGCCGAGAACAGGCATGCCTGGAATGTCTATCTGGCATGAACTGTGTGCTTATCTTCCTCTTACAGACATTGGTAATGCCTGTACTTCAGATGGATTATGCTGTACATATCCACAGCTAAATTGAAATAATGTTTTTTGCATTTTTGAGATTTGTTTAGTTCTCATATCCTACACCCAGAAAAGAGGACCATATTGCTGAATTTTATAAAATATTATCTACCATTTTTTGTGGGAGATGTATGTCACCTCCCATGATACTGTAGAATAGGGATGTCAAACTCAAGTCCCATGGGCCACAGCCAGCCCAGGATATGGTTGGATCCAGCCCATGCGGCCGTCCTGGAAACTGTAAGGGGCCGCCCTGCATCGCTTCAACCAAGCCCGTGCCATCCTGCAGGATGAGCCTCCCGCCCACTGCCCCTCCCATTGGAGACCCTGGATTCCCTCCCCAACCCTGCCCGCCCTGCCCCCACAGGCACCACCCACGCGAGCGATGTAAAGCTGGCTACACCCCCAGGCCAAGCCCAGTCAGCCGCAACCATTTTGGCCATGCGCCTCCTCCCCACTCAGCCCCTGGAGGACAATCACAATGATGATCCGGTCCTCAATGAAATTGAGTTTGACACCCCTGCTGTAAAACAAAGCTTCTAACCATGGCAACTTTAATATCTGGGATTTCAACTCCCAGAATATTCCTCAGTTGCCAAGGTTGAGAAACTCTCTTGTGGGGGATGCAAAAGTACTAAGATATTGCTTCTGCTAAAAAATAGTTCTGGGTTGACAAGCAATCTAATAAAGAAAAGTGAGTTACTGCCATTCTGAGGCATACTTGAATGATGAGCCTAAAACAGCTGGACAACTATGACAATTTTCTACACCAAAAAAACTGTTGAAAAATTTCTTTCACTGAGAAATTTCATGAAAACTTCCAAATTCATTGTTCTTGTATATAATACACTAATACTTTGCAAGTACGGTTGTGCCTAGATCTACCCTTTGGGAAATGTAGTCCCAAGAGATCATGAAAACATCATATCTGAACAGGAATGTTTTATCTTTATTATCTAATCTGAAGAATTCTGAAGAACGTAGTGCTTATATGTTGCTTTGCAACTATTAAATTAACCTAAATTAAAGTATTTTACTGAAATGAATTTTACATATTTTCTTATGGCTAGCTCAGTAGAAAACAACTTATTTTCTGAAAAGTTTTATTCCTATTTAACAAGTCAGGCAAAAATTAATATATTAAAGTCTTTGTTAAGAGAAATTCTAATTTTGAATGTGGTTTGAATCAATATTATAGTTGATGAATGGCTTCCAAACTGAAATAGAATTCTGTACCAGACTTATAGTACTTTTTAAATACAATTGAAATCAGTGACATAGATGCATATTTCCACAGTTCAATTTGCTATTCTTTTAAAGAAGAAATTATGTGATTTGCAATAAAAGCATAAGGTATTCTGACTGCTATTATCATACACAGAGACAATGCCTACAATTCTTGTAGGAATTGTAATATTCATTAATGATGAACAGAAAAACAGCTGGTAGAAGAGAGAATTTAGAAGATGATTTTATCTACCTAAATACCAATACAGTTGGGATTAAATTTTCTGAATGGTTTTTTCCCTAAGAGTTGCTACATTTTGATAGCTAAGATTTGTATATTCTTTCTAAAGACTTTATGAAGAACTCAGTTTTGGCTCCTATTTATAAAAATATATTTGTTCATCTAACAAAATGATCCATTTATTTCTAACAAGAATCTTGTGCGGCTTACCTGAAGATGGAGCTTCTGAGTAACATCTAGATCAGGGGTGTCAAACTCAATTTTATTGAGGGCTGCATCAGGGTTGTGTTTGATCTCGGGGCTGGGTGGGCGTGGCCAGGGTGAGTGTGGCCAGCATGACATCACTTGTGTTGGGGGGCGTCTGTGGTGGCCTGACCTCTCTGACAGAGAGAATGAGCTCCCGAGTTCTGTTTTCGGCTGCAACGGCCTCCTGCAAACTTCTGCCAGTGAAAACGGAGCTCAAGAGGGCCGCTTGATGTCACTCATGTCGGGGATTCCTGTGGTGGCCCGAGCACTCTGCCAGCAAAACGGAGTTGAGGAGGGCTGTGTGTGGCCCTCCTGAGCTCTGTTTTTGCTGACACAGGATTGCAGGAGGCCATCGCAGTCGAAAGTGGAGCTTGGGAGGGCCCTGCACGGCCCTACCAAGTTCCGTTTTTGCTGGCAGAGGCACTGTGGGTGGGTCCTTCGCTATTTCCAGGGCAGCCCCATGGACCAGATCTAAGCACCCTGAGGGCTGGCCTTGAGTTTAATACTCCGATCTAGATTTTATGCATTTAAATGCAAAGAATGAACCATTTTTTGTTTCATCCCAACAATTCTTGAATTGTTGCCCTGTAACTGTCACCTGAAAGCAAATCATAAAATGGTGTAGGACTTTGTTTGAAAATCTATAGTCTCCTTTGAAAATCCATAGTCTCCTTCCACATTTCATCAGATTGCAACTAGAAGCAGAGTCCATTATTTCAGCTCCAGCACTCGTTTTTCTTCTCTGTTTCTTCTTTATTTACTTCCTTTCTTGATGAAGTGTTGAGAACATGAAACTTTATATGGTATTATGATTTTTTTAAAGTGAGACAAATCTTAAAAATATATGCCTTAAATAGGAGCTTTGGGTATAAAATAATTAAATCACAAGGGCAAAATATTTCAACATTTCAATGTGTTATTGGCTTTTTGTGGTGTTGTATTGAATCACAGTTTAACTGTAGGAAATTTAGGGAACAACTTCATAGATTCATAACTATAATACTATAATTAATAGTACTATGTTAAGTAGTCACTGTTTACTTTCCCTTTACATTGTGACATGCATAGGGGTATGTGTGTGATATTGGCCCACTTGTTTTCATGATCAGCAAAGTAATATCTCTGTTCCTTGGCAGGGCGAAAAATTGAAAAAAAAATGCTCTCAGTGAGGTTGTGTTATTTGATGTAATGGGAGAACATAACAGACTTTCCCCTTTTCTGGATTTTACATCAGTTCTTATATTGTGTCTTAATCTGAAATAAGAGCACTCTGCATTCTTTAAAACCAGTGAGACTTTTGTGATAGTGGGAGGTCATATAACAGATTGGTTTTCTAGGCCCTCTACAGTGACAGTGAACTCACAAGGGCTTGATCTCATGGGATTGTCAGAAAGGAAGAGAGTTTGTTCTGTTCTATACGGCTACATGATGGGATCTCCGAAGGGACAACATGTACGCCAGGCATCCTGACTCTTTGGGAAAGCTTTGACTTTTGATCTCAATGGATAATGAAAAGGATGGGGAGGAGAGGAACTTAATTTAGATCCAACTACAACTTGCAATGCCAGCTATAAGCAGTGCAGTTTCTCTTTCTTCTTCATCCAAGCTTTTTGAGTTACGGTAATCATATTTTTAGTTACTTTTGCTGGTTTTTTATTGTTTATAATTTATTTATTTTATTGTCAGCTACCATCTGCGCCCCATTGGTAAAATGGGTAAAATGGAGAGATATCCACTGAAACTACTCTTTCTTAAACAGAGCTTTTTAATATTTTATTGGTTTTCCACCTTTATTATTTTTTATAAACAATTCAAGGTGACAAACATGCATAATACTCCTTCCATCTCCTATTTTTCCCAACAACAACAACACTATGAAGTGGATTGGTCTGAGAGAAGAGCGACTGGTCTAAGATCACCTAGCATACTATAACTCAGTCTTTTGCTTTCTGGACTGGAATCTTAAGTACTAGACCAAACTAGCTTTCTTAAAAGAACAAGGAGTAAGTCTGGATGCAAAGTGCAAAACATGATTCAGAGAGTATGGATGCATATGGAATGCTGGTCAGGAACACCTTAAAGTGATTTCATATTGACAATGGGTAAGGAAGGAAAAACCAATATAATTATCTGTCCTCTTTCAACTGCAAGTGTGTGTGTGTGTTTTCATTTTAATAGCTCTTCGTTTATCAGACTGGAAGCAGAGTAGAACTGGATTAACAATGAGGATTAATATAGCTCTTTTAAAACTGCATAATATTGAATATGGGTTCTTTCAAAGAATTGGTTTGGAATTGAAGTGAGCAATGGGGTTAGTGAGGAATGGGGTTAAAGTGAAAGTAGGGCTGTACGAAATTCAGGTCCTTTTCCCCAGAAGTGAGTAATATACATTGTCATTTGTATCATTAAATGTAATAATAGGAAAGTGGTGCAATGTGCGTCACAATGTAAGGTCTATACTTGTTTTCATCCCAATGTCTCATGAAAGAATGTACCAGTAACAAGTAGGGTTTGCATCACAATGTCATAGAGCATGTTTGCATGCCTCCTTGAATACTATATTGTTAAAAATATGTGTATCTTACATCACCCTAGTAACTATGAAATAAATCTATTTAGAATAGAATGGCATGCATATATGTGTCCAGAAGTAAAAATCACATCAATCAATATAACTTCTACTTATTAAAAACATTTCCATATTAGGCTTCTGCCCCATTTTTAAAGCAGCTACAGTCCTCAGGGTTCACGATAACATCACCATGTTCAAGACCTGGGCGCATTGATTCCTATCTTAGCATTGGTGCATTTGAAACTATAGTAAAGCTAGTCATATTAAATTTATAGGATATTTCCTCATTTTCAAGGTCTCTTGTTTTACTCCAGCTTGTTGTTGTTGTTGTTGTTATTGTTGTTGCTGTTTATCTAAACAGATTCACTGAACAAAAAATAGAGACTAAGGGGTACATATTCTTTTTAAAGTAAAATCTTTTGTGCAACAATGAGGCAAGGGAAATTTAAACTGATATGCTTGCTCCTTGTTCCTGATAATGTGATGTCAACAAAAGTTAAGATGATTGTGAATCATCTTCAGATTGCTTTTGAGGGAATGTAGAAGTAGAAATGTTGATGGCATCAAGATATGTAGGACCGTAGGCAAAGTTTTTTGCACATCTTGTTATTTCTACCAGTATCAAAGACACATTTTCCTTTCAAAATCACCCTGGAAATATTGCCTGCTTCGTGCTATGAAGTCTAGTAGATGGAAGACATATATTGCATATATGTCATATCTACAATATACATCAGCCCACAGCAGCCTGCTAGCACCAGACCTCATCGTGGCCTTTTTAAGACTCTAAAGCGGGGGTATCAAACTCGATTTCATTGAGGGCCACACAGTGGTGTAATGTAAAATTTGTTACTACTGGTTCTGTGGGCGTGGCTTGGTGGTGGGGTAATATGACTGAGTGGGCATGGCCAACTTTTTTTTTTTTTACTTTTAAAACCATTTTTTCGGCCGAAGACGTTGTAGAAAAAATGCTTTTGAAAATAAAATAAAAAGCCTCTGATGATCGTGCGGCTCAGCAGGGCATGTGGGTGGCGAAGGATTTTTGCTACCGGTTCTCTGAACCACCCGCCGCCATTGCTACCGGATCGGGTGATCCGGTCCGAACTGGGAGAATTTCACCTCTGGGGCCACATCAGGGTTATGTTTGACCTCGGGGGGCTGGGTGTGTGTGGCCAGGGTGGGTGTGGCCAGCATGACATCATTCAGGCCTGTGGTGGCCCAAGCTCTCTGACAGCGAAAATTGGCTCCCGAGCTCCGTTTCAGTTGCAACGGCCTCCTACAACCTTCTGCCAGTGAAAACAGAGCCCTCGCAAGTTCCATTTTTGCTGGCAGAGGCACCACAGGCCAGTCCTTCGCTGTTTCCATGACGGCCCCGCAGACCAGATCTAAGCAACCTGTGGGCCAGATTCGGCCCCCAGGCCTTGAGTTTGACACGCCTGCTCTAAAGTCAAAGATGTTTCTCTAGAATTTCTGAGATTTTCTTCTTGTAAGAGAAATAAATAACTGCTGCATTAGACTTGAACTGCATATATCTCACTGGTTTTATGTTTAATGTAACCTTTCTGTTCAAGAGCCACATTTTCTGCCTTCATTCTCATATGCGAGTCTTTCATATTCCTTAATGTATGTGGTGTATTATAGATGCAAATTTTGTGTACAACCTAGGGACACAACACCTATACTAATAGTTTATGCAAAACATTAAGGCTGAAGGACTTCTTACAACAAGTTGAAAAGGCATTTTAGTTAGTAAAAAAAATAGAGTGAAGCTCTTCCTAGTTGGCAAGTTATGTGTACATGTACAGAGTATGATGTTTTGGCAATACATTTGCACACTAGCAGTCAGTAATATTCTACTGTACAATATTTATTGTACTGCCAAGTTTGAAAAACCACAGAAAGTTTATTTTGCCCAGCATCCCCACTCACCAAGTAGTCAATTATATATATCTCAGGGAAACCTATAAGCAAACTCAATTACCTTTAAGTTTGGATTTAAAAACTAAATCTATAGATCCATTCTTAAGTAACATTTATTGATGGATATTTATTGTAAGAATAAACAAAGAAACAAACTGACTTTTCTAGGAAAAACTTGGACTGATGCAGCATTCTGAATTTTTTTTCTTTTTTAACTTTGCATTTTAAGATGCTATGTAACAGATAATATGCTAATAAGTTCTAGTAAACTACCTAGAGTTGAATGACACTTGAATATTTACGAAGATGCATCTTTATAATATAGAAATATGAATATGCATAAATCCCATATATTAAATCCCACTGCTTTCAAACCTAATTAGGGCCAATATAATACAGCTGGTGATATTACTCAAAACATTTTAGTTGGAAGTATACCACATATATTAAACATAATTGCAAATAAAACAAATGGTACATTTCTCTCTGTGCATGGGGGATGGGGTGTTACTTACAGTATATTCTAGGTTTTTTCAATGTCAGCAAGTTGCATGTATGGGATTGTGGCTATGTTACTGGCTATGTTCATATAACACTGCAAGCTGAATCTCACCTAAATGTGCTTTGTTGTTTGGGATGAATCCACTAAATTTGCTTAGTTTCCTCAAAGTTGCTATATCTAAGTTTTTCGCCTTGGACAATTTCCAATGAAGTTGAGGAAATTATTAAAAATCCAAAGGTAGTCTTCCCCATTTATATAATAAGGCATCCTAAGTCCAATCAAATAGGTCCTTTGCAGAGAAGACATCTAGACTTTGGAATATTTTCCACAAAGAGGCTGCCCAAACTGTTGTGAACTTCTCATAAACTGAGAAATTATGTTCTGCTATTTTTAATTAGGTGTATTAACTCTGACATTTTGCATGCTTTTTCTTATATGCCATTCCAAAATTTTATGATTTTTTGATTCATTCTTTGTATGAACAAGTTGTTTTGATCAACGATCATCTTTAAATACAAGATTAAATCAATTCATGAACTAATTATTCATCTTCCCTTGAGCAAAATTGGTTAGAATTTGTAGTCTTCTAACTGGGGCCTATAATTTACAATCCAGAGTTACTCCCAGTATTTATTTTAGCCACTAACGAAAAGGCAATTTTTGTTGTCTTGATACTGGCATCATAGGGTTTGTATTTTACTACTCATCAAAAATAAAGCCTATCTCACAGAGAGTTTTGTTTTCTCATAAGTTCCATGGAAACCTAAATACCTTTGAATTTGCATCTGCAGAACCACAGCAGATGTATAAATTCCACTTTCTTATGAGTAGCCATAAAAGGTTTGTCTTGTAGTGGGCTCTTAAAACTATGGCATAACATTCATTCCAAGGGCTTTTCCCAGAGAATTTGTTAGACTGTGGTATATGTAGCCCAACCTCCTTGCCTGCCTACAAGAAGTTCCTATAAATCAGTTGTGTGGTTTAAAACTCCGTTGCCTAAGGAGATGATTCATACTTAAGGTATATTGGATGAAAACAGAGGACATGGGCACTGTCCATGTCCATGGGTAGCAAATCTTAATTTATCTTCATAAAAAATAACTACAGCTATTTCAGACAATGGGGAAAGAATTTAGAAAAAACATGAATGTATTTTAAAAGTTATAATAAAAATTTTATCTAGAATACCTACATTTTTTCCTTTTTGTCACCAGTTTATTGTACAGCAAAAGTTAATAAGCATTATGAAAGATGGACATATATCTGGAGAATACCAATCAGGAAAATTCAAAGGCTCTCTCCCTTTCTCCCTCTCACACAAACACACACACACACAGAGACAGAGGGAGGGAGGGAGGGAGGGAGAGAGGGAGGGAGGGAGGGAGAGAGAGAGAGAATGGATCTCTAACACCTAAGCTAAGATTTTGTTGCTATAGTTTTTATAGCAACCTTAATGCACCATTCTGGGCTCAATGGTGTTGTTGAGAAGTCTTCAAAGCCATTCTTTCATATATCTGTGTTATAATAATCACCCTCAAAATTTCCTGGGTATGGTGCACAATGAACACCATTCTGTCCAGAAGATTATTTATGCTTGCAGTTACTTTAAAGCGACATGCTTTATATAGTCAATCTGAATATTTTCCACATATAAAACTTTGTAATTTTAGTGTTACTGCCTAAAAATTGTGTTCATACCGGACTGAGCAAACATAAGGGCGACTTATTGCTCTAGGGACAAATATGGTACTTAAGTGTGTTGTGCCAGCCTGCATTTCTCAGAGTACGAATATAAAAGGCACATAAAACATAATTCCATTAATTACAAAATTGCAAAAACACATAAGAGCCATAATTTGTCTGGTACCTTAACATAATGTTTTAAAAAAAAAAAGACCTTCTGAAAACCAACAAACAGAAGGAAAAAGCTCCCACTAACTCACCTACTTAGTGACCTTCCCACTATGGTCACTAAGCTCTCCCAAAATAGTAAAGAGGAGAAACCTGCAGCTGCAAGAAAACTCTCCACTCAAGCTGGGCAGTGCTGCAAAAATACATAAACTTCCCCAAACTTGAGAAGATGCACAAGACTTTAGCAACTTTGAACATACTGTGTGCTGCTCAGAAAACACTTTGAAACACTATATTTTGAAAATGTGACAAAAGCTTTAATTGGCTTTGATTTGTCTGTGTTAATGGACAGCACAAGTGCTGGAGCCCATGTAAAACAAATTTGTTGTCCCTTTTGTCTGCTGTGCTAGATAATGAAATAAAAAACTAAATTATTTCCAATTAAATATAATTGGCAGATGAGCAATGGTAAAATATAACAGAGCCTACCATTAGTAACTAAAATTGATCATCCCTTCTGTGTCTGTAGTTAACTCTTATCCACTGCCTCTTTTTTCTTTGTCTTACTCTTTTTTTAATCAAGACCATTTTTTCCAGCACAAGTTTGATGCAGTAAAGCATTTTTGTCTTCTCTTTTTTTTAAGCCCTGAACAAACTTCCTGTGTTTCTGGTCTATTCTTAGCCTTTTGTTATCTTATCTTTTCCATCGGTTTATATTGAGTTTGCCTTATCAAGTGATCAATTTAAGGTAATGAAATATGTTCATAATTAGTCTTAAGACATCATTATGCCTAATATGTAATACGTAATATGTATGTATTAATGATGCAAATATTACTTACTGGGGAGGGGAGGGGAGGGTTTACGAGTAAAAGAATTATTTATTTTTTCTAGCGTTTTGATGCTGCTTCTCTCATTTTTGCTAACAGATAATGCTTTCATTAACAAAAGTTTTTAAAAATTAACAGCTTCATTGAAATATAAACATTGTGTATTTTAATTCACAGCTATAAAAGTTAAGCATGAAGATTTCTTTTGTACTCTCTGGTTTGCTTTGAGCTGGGATAGCCTGCCAACTAACATCCTGTGCTTGCCAGTTTCCAAATGTCAAGGGCAGTTTGTGTTGCATTTTATTGAGGTCTGCGGAGGAAGAATCATTGTGCTTTGCTACTTTCCCAGCTCCTGTTTGCCTCCCCCACCCCCAGTACAATTCCATAATATACTTGTATGCAGATATCAGGGTATCCAATCACAATCACTGCTGACCAATCTAACGGTGTTAATACTTAGCACCTTTCCTGGTAGTGCCTCTGTAAATCCAGTTACTTTCTTTTATTGGAGTAAATGGCTGCCATTCACTTTGGTAGGTAACATGAATGAATAAGGTACCACTACTCTGTTGCAAATTGCCAAGAGAATTAAAGATCACACTAGCTTCCTGGGGGACTGAGGTACAACATTCTACCTCTGATGCCTGAATGTATTCATTTTTTAAAAAGATCCTTTAAAGTTTTTAAAATGTCAGAAGATAAAATGCTGTAGTAGAAATAATCTATATTTCTACTTATTCCATCACATCCCTGCACTGCTTTGTCTGGAACTTTAACTATTTTCCTAGAAAAAAAAATAGAGTAGTATTCTTAGGTGCTGGCTGGGAATGAATCCAGTAAATAACTAGGGTGCAGTAAGATTAAGTTTTAAACCTGGACTACCATCTCAGCCATGAAAACTCAGGTGACTTGAAGCAGTAACTGTATCTCAGCCCAACATTCCCCAAAGCATCATTGTTTTTAGAAAAAAGTATGGAAAGGAGGAGGTGCAGTTTATTCTGCAAGATTTAAATCCAACAAATAATAAATCATTTTACCAGTGTAAATGTGTGATAACTAGCTAAAGGTAGACAAACAAAAATAAAAAAAACTGTAAATCTTTTAGTAGAGATTTTAAAAAAAATGTGTGTGGCATCTTTTGACTTAAGAAGACACAAGTTACACAAGTCTAGCCTGAACCATCTACTCAGCTGGACTGATTTAGGAACTCGTGTCATAATAGAGATATAAATTACTACAAAGTTTAGAAAGTGACATACGTTTTTATTCACCCCCCCCAAATATGTCCCTGCCACCTCTAGTTTCTCTACTAAAGTTAAAACAGTAATTAGTTATAGTTGGCTTTTGGGGAAAAAACCTCCATTATAATGTTCTCCATTCAATTGTCCTCTAGTTTCCTCAGCCCACATGTCTTTGAATATCTGAAGTTCAGCATAGCTGGAGGACACCAAAGTGGAGAAGGCTGTCACAATGTACTGTACCCCTAGAGATAAAGAAAGCCTGTCAAACAGCCTACAAAGAGGGTGTGAGAAATCTAGTTGTCAACATACAGTACTCCAGCTTCTAATAATAAACAGACTGAAGTTGTTTGTAAGCTGATTATTAAAGGACAAATACAAGCATGCCCTTATACACAACAGCAAATTGTTTTGGTTCCCAACTTGAAGAACTGAGCTAAGAACTTTTCTTTTTAAATTAAATTTTTGTCATAATGTAAAAAAATGTGTGTTGGAAGAAGGGGAAACTATAACAGTAAACTTTAAAAAAATATGAAAAAATATGCATACCTATTTATATGTCTAAATATTGTATATGTCTTAAATATTAAAATAGGATAGGGAGCAATACATTAAGCAGAAAATCTGAATAGATATCTTAAAGCAGAAAAACAGCCAAGAACAAAATTGTGTTGTTAAATAACAAAAAAAGTCAGAAGTGACTCAATAATAATAAGACTCAAAATTACTGTAAGGGAATGAAGCAAGATTTTTTTAAAAAAAAACAAAAATCAGAGAATGAGGTGCTTTCAGCAGGTGTGAAAGATCACCTGAGTGGTGCATGGATGTGGTGCCTTCTTGGAATTGTTGAAGGGATTGTGTTGTAAACTGGAGATAGATGATGTGAAGAGTCGAGAAGAAGAGCCGAGGTGGTGCAGTGGTTAGAGTGCAGTACTGCAGCTACTTCAGCTGACTGCTAGTTCAGCAGATCAGCGGATCAAATCTCACCGGCTCAAGGTTGACTCAGCCTTCCATCCTTCCGAGGTGCGTAAAATGAGGACCTAGATTGTTGGGGGCAATATGCTATTTAGTATACTGTCTTTGGTGTAAGCTGCCCAGAGTCCTCGGAGAATGGGTGGCATAGAAATATGACTAATAAAATAATAAATAAAAATGTTATATCCCCCCCCCCCCCGTTGAGAGAGGGCTGTTCAAAATTGAACACTTAGGTGACCCTGATAAAACTCCAAATGGCCTTAACGACTGCTAAAAGAATGCAAATGACCAGCTGTCTGAAGGAGTATAAATCCTTCCATTCCCCACCATCCAGTCAGAGCTGAAGAAGCTAAATGTCTTCAAAGAAAAACTAGAAAGTCCAGTTGCCTCTTGAAAAAGCACCTTTGGGACAACCATGACCTGGATGGCTGAGAATCTTCATAGAGCAATGTTACGATATTTTGTTATTTTGTGTCCCAGTATTAACTGACAAGAACACACTGATATTTTCTTTCCCTTCTGCTTAGAATCTTTAGTCCCCTCATGGGTCCAGTTTCTAAAATCAAAAAGTCACTTATTTTTATGAAATTAAGATAGCCAAAAATAAATCTAGTTCCCAGAGGAGCTATTTTTATAGTTAATTCCAAAATATTACAGCAAAAGATGGTGCAGTGGCTCAGCAGTTAAAATGCTGGATTTGTTGGCTAGAAAGCCAGCAGCCCAGGTTCAAGACCCAAGCTCCATGCAGCAGGGTGAGCTCCTGTCCTCGCCCCAGCTCCTACCAAACTAGCAGTTCAGAAGCATACAAATGCAAGTAGATAAATAGGTACCACTTCAATGGGAAGGTAACAGTGCTCTGTGACATCATGCTGGCCACATGATCATGGATTTGTCTTTGGACAGTGCTGGCTTAATGGTTGTCCCTATGACAATGACTAGCAGAGTAAAATCCACAGGGACTCCTTTATCTTTTTACCTTTTTTTATTACAGTAAAACCCAATATTCCAAATTTGACCAGTTAACCATTTATAACTTTCTTAGATCAAACCTTGTTTAGCTTTTTTCTGTTTAGTTCAAATCCTTTAAGTTCTTAAGTTTATAATTAATTTTTATTTTGTTCAGTGTGAAGCTAAACTCACCGGAAACTTTTCAAACCTGCTGTTCTGAAAGTCTCTAATAATTGCCTAAATTAATAGGCAATTTTTAAAAATGATAAGAAAGTGAGTCTTACAAATTTAGTGTACTTTGAAAGTTTCTACTGGGATTGCAAGCAAAATGGATAATCCCTTTGTCTCCTGATGCTCAAACCCATGGATGATTGCTATCCTGGAGCCTTTTTGTGAGGAGTAGCTGTCCAAAGCACATGTGGGCAATCTCCTATCCTGTCCTTATCTGGAGTAGTTCCAAATAACTGGTCTGCTTCTTTAGTCTTTGCCATTGTCATTGGCTCTGCTTTCATGGAGTTCACCAGGCCTCCTCTGAAGTTAAGGTAATTCATTTCAAAAATTCTGGATAGTTCTGAGGACAAATGTAGTTTCTATATTAATAATCCTAGCTTTTGACATTATAGTTTATAGAGCTAGGAAACACTGCTATTTGATTGATAGAAAGAAAGAAAAGGAGTGAGAATTTCCGTGATAAAACAAGGTGTTCATATTCTCTCTTTCAGTCTAGAAACAAATGTAAAATATCTGAGTGTCTCCGAGAAATTAATCAGTTATTACCACTGTGACCATTCTGCCAAAATTAAGTTTTCAGTTTGTGCTAATGTGAATTGGACTTCAGTAACAAGGGTCTAATAGGGTTAAACAGATTGCTGCCTGTTTTTCAAAGCTCAGTACAGTTCAGCTAATGATTGCAATTATCTCATGGCTGATTTTATTTTTGGAAGCAATCCTGATAAACTACTCTGGGCAATATTTTTTCATCTACTGTGTAAAAAAAGCATTCTTGCAGGATGTACTTCTGTTCACATACTCCAAATATATCACTTTTACTATAAAGTGCTTATTTGTAGCAAATTGAAGCAGATTTGGATATAGTATGGAACTCTTACATTAATAGAACACTTTTGTTCACCTTGGACTTGCTGAATATTTAATGCTTACTCTGGAAATTGAGGACCTAACAAAATAATTACATCTCTAAAATTTCTTATCCGTTGCCATATATAATAAATTTAATGTGAATGAGGTCATAGATAGACATGTCTGGACAGCCAGTTAGGTGTAGTAGTTAAAAGCATCAGGCTACAAGACACTATGACTTCTAGTCTTCCTTTAGGCATAAAGCCAGCTGGGTGACTTTAGGCTAGGTACTTTCTCTCAGCCTTGGGAAGAAGGCAATGGCAAAGATTGGCTCAAAGGCATAAAAGAAAGTATGAGTGAAAAAAGAAGGGGCTAATATAATGATCTGCAAAAACCTGGAGCTCGATTTACAAGACGTATTCTTGAGAAAATTCAGAATTCTAGATTGATAGGCCCTGGACATCCTCATCTGTCATCTGGTTCATAGACTAGAGTTTCCTCATCCTTAGTTGAGCTTCCCAAAAATTAAAACCACACAAAGGATAACCTTCATTCATTTTTGAGTCAGCTGTGTTGAAACCATAGTACAATCTTCCCAACCACACTTTCTGGGGATTCTGAGAGATTGTTAGCTTGGGAAAGGCTGTCATAGTATGTGTGCTAATTTACACTGATGAGATACAAGGTCTATTATTCCAAGCAAAGTTTTCCAATTTTGGGCATTACCTAGCTACTTCTGCTTGAAAAGTAAAGAGATTTGCCAAAGACTTGTGAAGGAAAATGTTGCACTATAAAAAATAGATATGACAGTATTTTGAAGATCTTGAAAATACTTTGAAATTATTTATCAGAAAATGAATGAACAGTTTTCTTGGCATTTCTTAATTGGAAAGTAAAGAGATTCATCAATAACTTAAGAAGGAAAATGTTTATTTATTTTATTTATTTATTTAGTTTGTCAAGCATGTATGAAAAAACAAGTCTTTGAAGGTATTTACCAGAAAATGAATGAAATTGTGAACAGGTCCTAAATGGAATCTTAGCTTCCTGAAAGCCAACATTGTTAGCTTCATAATACCTGTACAAATGTCTTCCATCATTTTATCTATCTCAACATTGCAAGATTCAGTAACTCTGACACTGCTATAATAGATTCCATAATAGTGATCTCCGACCTCAGAACTTTTCGTCGGGCCCTAAAAACTTACTTTTTTCAGTTAGCCGGTCTGTCTTGATTTTAGGGTTGGTTTTTAAAATTTTGATACTGACTTTAAATTGACAAATTTTAAATTATGGGCCAAATTTATTAATTATTTTAAATCTGTTTTTAATTGTAATGTTATGTATAAATGTTTTTATTTTGGCTGTTCACCGCCCTGAGTCCGAAAGGAGAAGGGCGGTATAGAAGTTTGAAAAATAAATAAATAAATAAATAAATAAATAAATAAATAAATAAATAAATAAATAGGATGCAGTTAAGGTTATCTGAATAGGCAAAGGAAGATACAGACAATTGGAAAAAAAGGACAAATTGAGTGGGGGGATATATTGTTTAACTTTCTTATTATCCACAATAAAAATTGCAGTGAAAAAGTGAAAAATAGCTTAGGCAAACATGTATATGAAATTAGGTTTTCCAAATGGATGCAATAGGGTTAGGAGGCAAAAGCCTTTTGTGTGTAACTGATTACGGTCTTTTCAATTTCAGGCAGCAGCAAAAACCCTGGGAGGGTCTTGTAAGCCCCCCCCCCCGAGTTAAATTTTATAAATAAATAAATTGAGATCACAGACCTGAGCTTTTAACTTGTCATTAGCACACCACCCAGAAAAACTGTTCAGGAAGGGACATTCAAAAAGCCTGACAATATTTGATTTTAAGGCTATGCCTGGCAGAAGTAGGAATTGAGGACAAAAAAGATGACATTTTACTGAGGGTCTGATAACCTTAGATGGAATAGATTGGGGGGAAGAATGTTGTTGTGATGTATGAGAAGAGGAAGGGTAAATCTAGCAATGAGAATAAGGGGAAGTTCATTGGGGATGTAGGCTCTGATTAAGACTTTAATACTTTGATCTTTTTATGAGTCCCAGAGTAGATGACCTACAGTATTTGATATTTCCTGTTTCTTATAAGTACTTCATACTCAAACAGCAATTTTAGTTTCTAGAAACCATCTGTACCATACACTTGCATATTATAGTCTAATAGCACCCTAATTCTAATCCAGCCTCAGAAAAAATTAATTACAACCTGTATTTACATTTATGACCGTTGCAAATTGCACAACCCCATGGTTGTGTGATTGCAATTCAAGTGTTTGGCAAGAAGTTCACATTTACAACCGGTTTGCAGTCATGTGATCACAATGTGCAATTTTTTTTGCTAGTTTTCCCATTGGAAAGCTGGATTTGCTTAATGGTTTGCTGTAGTGACTTGCTTTGTGACCATTGTAAAAATAGTTATAAAATCAGGTCAGGTCATGTAGCAACTCACTTAAGCACCACCTTAACTTACTACCAAAATTCTAATTTCAATTGTGTGAGGACTAGCTTGTATAGGGAGTCTTTCACTCTTAGCGTGTGATGTTCCTTTTCGTATCAGTCTTCTTGCAATGATGTTTAAGATGATACCAATCTATGCTAAATAGCTGTTTGAAAGCATAGATTCCTGATTCATAATGTGTACAGCAATCATAAGAGCTCATTGAAATGGTCAGTTTCAAGAGGTACGTTAATGGAAAATGAGCCTGATCTATAGTTACAGTATATTTTCTTATTTCCGAGTGAAGCATGATCAGTTACAAATGGGAAAGCTCAAGCTGTGAGTAAGGAGTACTTTTTTTGAATAAATGTACAGAGGTTCATTGTTGCAATATTTTCAGGATCAGACTCAATAAAGATAATAGAAGTTAGAGATTTAAATATATTTCTCTTTAATCATAATAGGCATTCTATATTCGCTGAATATTCAAGATAGAAGCAAGGAAAATGGGGAGGATGGCTCCTTATATATACAAGGGGTGGAGCCAGGAATGGGAGTGGTAAATTATGAATACATTAAAGTCCAAAGAATAAGTTAACCCCTGATGTTCCATATATACATTATTTACACATTAGAGAATAAGGCATTTACATCTGACAAATCCCCCTCTAAATGCCGGTTCGTTATACAACACCAGTTACATTCAGATTCAGGACAATATAATACATATAATTTAGAAGTTAAATATTTGTGTTGTTTAGAAGGTAAGGGTTTTGTTAATATGTCAGCTAATTGTTCAGAAGTATCACAATGTATTGCTTTGATGAATCCGTCTTGAGATAGTTGTCTCACGTGCTTAAATTTTATATCAATATGCCTGGACCTTTGTCCAATTGCATCGGATCTAGATATTTCAATGGCCGCTTTATTGTCTTCATGCATAATAAATGGTAAAGTAGGTTTCTTCCAAATATCTGTGATCAAATCATTGAACCATACAAGGTTATTTGCAGCTTTAGACAAGCAAACATATTCCGCTTCTGTGGTAGAAGTGGCTACCAGTTCTTGTTTACCAGTATACCAGTAAACTGGACAATCGTTCAATAGAAAAACATAACCAGAGGTACTCTTTCTGCATGATGTATCACCAGCCCAATCTGCATCAGCATAACAAGTAATTTTTGGTTCTTTGTCATTATTGGGTTCCAATATTAAACAAAAATCTAATGTACTTTTCAGATATCTTAAAATTCTTTTGACAGCTTCCCAATGATACAAGGTTGGTCTGCTAACATATCTTGACAATAAATTGAGAGGTAATGCAATATCTGGCCTAGTCCAATTAGATATATAAAGGAGTGAACCTATAACTGATCTGTAAAATGTGTTGTCTTTAAACTCAGGGGAAGATTCATCAATGTTTCTGAGAAAATCAGTTTGCATAGGTGTGTCACATGTTTTGGCATTATTTAAGTTACATTTGTTTAGGAGTTCAATGATTTTATCTTTCTGAGTAAGTTTGAATCCCCTTTTTGTTTTGTTAATTTGTACACCAAGGTATTTGTTCACTCTACCTAGTGATTTCAATGAGAAGTGTTCGTTTAACTTATTTACAAAGATTTCCCTGCTCTCTTTATGCTTTCCAATATATAAAATATCATCAACATAAATTAATACAAATTCAATATGATCATTACTCTTTTTTACAAAGAAACAGTTATCAGCAGTGGTGGCGTTGAAATCCATGGTTTTAAGTACTTTTACCAAACAATCGTACCATCTTTTGCCAGATTGCTTCAATCCGTACAGACTCTTATTTAATAACCAAATTTCGTTCTTATTAGTGTATTGACTGTGTGGTGCTCTTACATATATTTCCTTATCTAATTTTGCGTGTAAGTATGCAGTCTGTATGTCATATTGAAACACGTCCAGATTGAGTGCAGATGCTACTACAAGAGCTGTTTTGACACTCTCTGTTCTCACTGTTGGTGAATATGTGTCAGTGTAGTCTTCTGGATATTTTTGTGCATAACCTTGTGCAACTAGTCTGGCCTTGTATAAGGTATTACCTCCTTCTAAATTCTTAATTTTATAAATCCACCTGGTACCTATAATTGTTTTATCCTTAGGTGCGATCGCAGGTGTGAATACATTTAATCCTTGTAAACTTTCCATCTCTTTTTCCATAGCTAGTTCCCATTTTTCTCTTTCTTCACGGGGAAGTTTCAATACTTCCTCATATGTATTAGGTGTTATTTGTTCTCTATCCATATGCATTATGTAATCTTTGTATTTATTTGGTATTTGGTTTCTATTGTTTCTAATATTTCTTTCAGGTTTGCTATGGTTGTCATGCAAATATCTAGCTTCCTTTTTTGTTAATGTGTCTGTCTTTATTTTATGCTGACTATTTGTCCAAGTTTTGGTTTTGTTCTTACTTTTGTTAATACTTTGATTTTCTGTTGTTCCTTCCTCGCAAGATATATTATCTTTGCTTTTATTAGGAAATATTTCATTAAGGTGCAATTTAGACCAATTGGCCTGCTCATGGAACACAGCTGTTCTGGATACTATAAATTTGTTATTATTATCAATGAATCTGTACCCTTTGGTTCCAGTTTCGTATCCCATGAATCTTAATCTCCTGGATACGTTTTCTCCCTTTCTCCTCAATTGTTTAGGTATGTGTACGTCTGCAGTAACTCCAAATATGTGCATGTGTGCTAATTTGGGTTTTCTATTGTACATCACCTCATATGGTGTCTTATTCACAATACTGGACCATGTCCTATTTTGAGTGTAATTTGAATAATGTAAGGCTTCTGACCAAAATTGTTTGCCTAAACCAGCATCCTCTAATGTGCATCTAATCATGGTTTGTAGTGTGGAATTCTTTCTCTCTGCAATCCCATTTTGAAATGCAGAAAATGGATTGGACGTGAAATGTAGCATCCCTCTATCCTTTAACCATTGGGAGAATTCTTTAGACATGAATTCACATCCCCTATCTGTCATAATTTGTTTTATTTTGATATTATGTTGTGTTTCTATGCGTTTGTAGAATTCCTTAAATTTCTGAAAGGTTTCATCCTTGTGCTTTAATGTGTAAACAAAACCATAGCGACTGTAATCATCCACTATTGTTAGGAAGTAACGTTTTCTATAGGTAATTGATGGAGTTAATGGACCAACTAAGTCCATATGTACCAAATCAAAAATATTGTTGGTTGATCTGTTAGATTTTTTTGGTCTGGGACTGGTTTTTAGTTTGGTGGATTTACATACTGAGCATTCCAAATAATTTTCACAATTTTTTATTTTGACACCTTCTGCGTGTTCAGTCATTTTTTGTACTACAGGAAAGCTTGCATGTCCTAACTTCCTATGTAAGATGTGAGCACACTCATCATGAATTGGTTTACCTATTTTTGGTTTCTTCTCATTGTGTGTATTTTTGTTATCATGAGTTATTTTACATTCATCATTGTCACTGTTACTGACATTTTCATCATCTGCTTCAATACAATCTTCCATATTTGAATCAATGTTATGTAACCATCTTTCTTTGGTTATCAGATAGGGTAGACCCCCTTTTATCATCACAGTGCCTACATTTGTTTTGTTCTTTTCTATAGTTGCTTTCCCCTTTGAGAAAACTATATTGATGTCAGATTCTCTGCTTAGTTTTATAGCACTCAGTATGTTGTGAGGTATTTCTGGGATTAATAATACCCCCTCTATTTTCCCTAAACCAGGCAAGGTCACATTTCCTCTGCCTAATACTTGAACCTTTTCTTGATTAGCTACCTTTATCACAAACTTATCTTCTGTAAATGAAGATAATATACTTTTGTTGTTAGTGGTGTGATTTGTTGCACCAGAATCAATAAGCCAATTATTGTTCTCATCTTGTTGTGTTCTGGTGCTGTCTTGTTTATTTAGCCCATTTAGTGACCCAGATTTTCTCTCTTTTGAATTTTCTCTACCCCCTCTACTTTCTCTGTAATTTGGTGGACTTCTATATTTGTGTCTATCTGTGGAAGATTGTCTGTAATTGTATTTGCTCCTATATTCTGGCCTATGTCTCTCCCTTGGGACTTTGGGACAGTCTCTTCTACTGTGTTCCCTGGATCCACAATTGTGGCATCTAAAGGCCTCATTATATTTATCTTGAAAGACTACTTTCCTAAAAGATTTGTGTTCTGTTTGGTTACTGGAACGATTTTTTCTTGAATTGTCTTCTGCTATCAATTTGTTAGATAGACTTTCTATTGATAAATATCCCAAATTAATGGTATCTAAGTGTGACATAAAGCTATCCCATGATGGATCAAGTGAATTGATAATAACACTTTTCATTGTTTGATCTGAAATCACTTCCCCCCTCAATTGCAGCTCAGCTCTTATTTTGTTTAGATTTATCAAATGCTCACTTATAGAAACCCCTGGTTTCACTCTAGAAGAAAAGAAATCCTTAGACATTCTTGTGGTTGTGGCTACGCTATCGCTGTGAAATAGATTAAACATGCATTGAATTATTTCTGATACAGTTAGGTTTGGTTTGATGCTATGATACATTGCAGGAGACACGCTAGAAATTATTATGAAAAATGCTCTATGATGTAAACAATCTATTTTTAAAGTCCAAGGTCTTCTTGGAGGACTAGTTATAAAGAATAGTAAATTTTCTTTCATAAAAATAACCTGAAGCTGTTGGTACCACTCTTGTAAATTAATGCCATCAACTCTAAGTTTTGGGAAGTCACTGGGTAAATTCCCCACATTATTTTGTCCATTACTTACAACCTGAGGCAGTCCGTGGTCTCTCAAGTGCAGGAAATTACAGAACGGCATTGGGATGCTTGTAACGAGTCTGCGCGGTTCTCTGGCCAGTTCAAGTCTTTCGGGGCTGTCTACGTAGTTTTGCACATGCGCGTTGCTCATTTCTTCTTTGGCGCCGTTGTGGAAGGTTCTCTCCATTTCAGCTCTCTCGATCCGCTCGTCTTCAGATGAGTCGGTCTCTGGCTCAGTTTTTGGGGCTTTGGTGATGGCGACGGTTCTTCTCTTTCTCTTGTGTGCGCTGGCACTCGATTCTGTCTGCGGTGTAGGACGGAATCGGCATGGCTCTCTGGGCTCGGGTGTCGTCGTTTTCGAAGTCAGGATGGGAGCGTGCAGGTCTTGAGTTGTCGGTTTGATTTCTTGCTTCTTTGTTGATGTCTTGGAAATTTTCAATCTTGGCCCAAAAGCAGCAAAAAGCGTTTTCATTGCTGACTTTACTTGAGACTTTGTTAAATTGTCTTCACTTTCTGATTTTGGTTCATCTGAAGAGTTTGAAACTTCTTTTTCACTTTCTTCGTCTGATATCGTTTTTCGCGCCAGAAATTTTGAACTGAGCGTTTTGATTGGCTCTGCTTCACTCTCTTTTGAAGTTCGTTGAAACCAAGATGGCTGCCATTCAAAATTTCGCGCGATGTCACATCTTTTCTTTTTTACAACTATTTTCTCAGTAGTCATTTCACTCACAGTTTTTTGATTTTTGGGTTTTTCTTTAATGACGTTTTTCTCTCTCGCTGCTCCGCTGTTTCTCAGCATCTCCTGGAGGTCCGCGATGAGGCTTTCATCATTCTTTTGGCTTTTTAGTATCTTTAATATCTCTGACCTGAGTTCGTTATTTTCTATCTCGATTTCTTCCTGGTCGTTATTTTCACTCATCAGTTCTTCTTCTTCAGTGGTGTATTCTTCGGATTCTCTCGAAATCGCATTAGTGGATTCGTTGATCGTCTCTTGATCAGTTTCTATTTTTTTGCTGTAAGCCCTGGTGTTGGGCCTATCTTTCTTGGACATTTTTAATTACTTATTGAGTCAATTAACCATCCTCTGCTACCAGCTTGTTGCAATATTTTCAGGATCAGACTCAATAAAGATAATAGAAGTTAGAGATTTAAATATATTTCTCTTTAATCATAATAGGCATTCTATATTCGCTGAATATTCAAGATAGAAGCAAGGAAAATGGGGAGGATGGCTCCTTATATATACAAGGGGTGGAGCCAGGAATGGGAGTGGTAAATTATGAATACATTAAAGTCCAAAGAATAAGTTAACCCCTGATGTTCCATATATACATTATTTACACATTAGAGAATAAGGCATTTACATCTGACATTCATATTAATATCTTTCTGATAGTGATTGAGGGAGATGCACATTAAAACTTCAGCTAAGAGACCTTTGTACTACACTTTGGCTACCATAACATTATTTTTTGCAGAAAAGATAAAACTTAGCTTTTGGTATGCAGTTTTTAGATTATGTAAATAGTTGAGTTATCTACAGGCAGATCTCAGCAATGCAGGTTTAGCTTCTGGGTAATCATGTTTTTGCAAACCTGTAGATAACCTGTCAAAAATAAACGACTGATGGATACAGTGAAAGACTGGTCTAAGATTAGAATCTTGAAGTTTTCCATACACAAATGTATGATAAAGACCCTCTGTACACTATATTATTTGTACTTCTTTGGCATCATTGTGACTCACATTTTAATTCTATACATACATTAATGCAGAAAAAATGCAAGGAAACATGGAAGGAAATGTGCAAGTGTGCATTCTGACAATTGAATTGACAACATGGCTGAGGAGGGATTCATTCCTTCAATGGTAACATGACAAAAGTCATTAATAGACATTACAACCTACTTCAGAATAGATAGTTATAAGAAAGAAATGGTGTTTGTTTATTTGTTTATTCATTTGTAGATTGCCATTCAGGATTTTCTTTTTCTTTAAAACTTGTGTGCATGTCTGCGCGCACGCGTGATTGATTGTTTTTGTGGCATCAAGTTGGTGTCAACTCTTAGCAATCACAGGAGATGTGCTGTAGATATAATCTATTGTTGAGCTGTATCCTGTCTGATGGACAGATTAGCATGTATTTTCTTGAATGTGCACTTGGTGTCAAATTTGAAATAACCTGAGTTAAATTTTTGAAATAGCCTGGTACAAAACTAATTACAAAATGAAGTGTATCCTAGAAGAAGAAATGTGTTACACAAAAAGAGAATAGATTTGGAGTCTGCTTTCCATAAAATTTGCATATATCAATGTAACAATGTTGGTTGTCATTTAGCAATATTGACTATTTAAATTAAAAAATAAACAACACTCTTCCTTGGTAGATGAAATTGTGACCAGATAACTTAAGTGCCACCTCAGTGTTAAATATTGATGAGTCATTAGAGGTTTTCAGAAATTCAGAGTTCTCTTAGCTCTCTTAAATATGAGTAAATTTTGCAATTGACAAAAGAAAATGGATTTCATCATAATGTTGAAAATATATTTAAGTGTTCACTTTCTCAACTTGTCCACTCAGTTCGGTCAGCAGTTTCCATGTGTACAGTACATAAAGCCAAACAAACATACTTACCTTTATCTTTTGGTAGCATTAAAACATGCTATTCTTGTTCTGCAAGTTAACATTGGAAGCTGTACCAGCAAGCCTTTTGACAGCAGCACTTATTTTTGACAGCTTAATTAACTGTGGATTCTTGACCTTTGAGATGTGGGAATCCAGTAGTGAATTTATACATAAAGGGTGAAGATATGCATTAATATATAGGAAGCTATAAAAGCTGAGGAACATTGCCTTGAAATAATACAAATAATACAAATCCATACATTAAATGATGGAAGACACTGTATAGGGAAAAGGAGATGTTTCTTCTCGCAGAACATTGGTAAATACTGTACTGTAATCAAATACCACATTGCCAAAATATGGGAATGGTTATCATTAGGCTTTAAAATGGTGCTCAACAAATCCACATGTTTACCATGTTCAACTGAAGTTAACTTTCTTGTAACTTTAACCCATCTGATCTAATCTTGCTCTCTAGGGAAGAGATTTTTAACTGGCCCTTTAGGTATTTGAGGAGTGCTTTCATGTCTCTGCTCAATCTTTTCTTCTCCAGGCTAAATATGTACCATAATTCACCGGGGATTTGCATATACAAACAACTCCCAGGAGTAAAATCTCAGGGAGCAACAGCAACAATGGTGATCAAAGGTGCTTTCTCAGACATTGAAGCAGTTCCAGCACATGTATCACTAGTACAGCTACCAAATATTGGCTTTAAAAATATAGATGACCACTAAATAACAGTAAAGCATTATTATTATTATTATTATTATTATTATTATTATTATTATTATTATTATTATTATTTTGTGAATCTCGTTGCTACTATGTAATGATTAACCAAGCCACTACACATTGAGGCCGACAGTCACATTTGATTGCCACTCCATATCTATCCATCATGCTGCCCTAAACAAATGCCTAGTTTTTGTGGGCACTTGCCAGCCCTGCAGAAGATTACAACCTGGTTTCTGAAGGTCCAACCAGTCATCTCAATGCATGTAGGGCCTCTAAGGTGATTGCTGCTGCAACGTTTACAATATTCATGCCACAGGCTGGAAATTGTACTTTAACAATATCCCAAAGGCTGCAGATTCTTCCCCACTTATTTACTGATTAACAGCTAACTAAAGCCGAACTATAGAACTTGAGGCTTCCAGATGTCTGTGCCTAAAATTCCCCTTACCTATAGTTAACACAATGTATGCTCACAGATTTTGAGAATTAACTATTCCATAAAGATTTGGAAGTTCTAAACTAAGATGATAGCATAAATCATGTCCTTTACATTTCACTTTCTTACTTCAAGATACTTCTCTTGCTTTTATTCTGCTTTCAAAATGGCTAAGACATATTGGGCGTCCAAACAATTGCTTTTATAGTAACCCCTTTTTTGCTTTTTCAGACCCCTCCCTCATGGTCATCTGAGTGGTGTTTCTATTAATAGTGTTTATCTTCAGCATCTGTCTGATTTCAGAACAAGTTTTTGAAACAAGCAATTTCATTTCATTAAATAACTTAGTAATTAAGGTGTTTTACATAGAGTTAGAGTTTACACATCCTGTACATGTGATGTATGGCTGAATTAAGGTTAAACTTTTGTGGTGTGTGTCAGGGGTGGGTTCTAAATTTTTTTACTACTGGTTCTGTGGGCGTGGCTTATTTTGTGGGTGTGGCTTGGAGGTCATTGACTAGGTGGGCGTGGCTAGCTGGTCAGAGTCATTTCTGGAAGGTCCTCGCACTTACAACCAGTCCTCACACTTACGACCCTACTCATTTGTTTGCTTTTAACATTGATCAGCTGTAGGACGGCCCTTTGAAGCCCCACGGCAAGAGTTTAAACAGTTTTTTTCCCTCTAGTCATCAGCTGGGACTCAGGAGGCAGCAATAGTTTGGGGGTGGGACCAAATAAAAGGTAAGAATAACGTGGGGGGGTGGGGGTGGGAGGGCGGGGGGGAGAACCAGTTCGGTGACGTCATATCGTCACCGCTACTGGCTCGGCCGAACTGGACCGAACCGGGAGGAACCCACCACTGGTGTGTGTGGTTCTGGAACTAAATAAAAATAAGCCATTGTTTTTCATTGATTTTAATAGCATTCTTTTGCAAGCTTATAATATCAATAAAGCAGATAATTGTTGGCCCATTGAAGATGTTTCCTTTGATTAAAATAACTCTGAAAAACTGATATATAGGAAAGGCACATGTAGATAGAAATGGAAAACTTAGATCTCACAAGTTACATCCAACTTTCACTGTACACAATTTATAGTTCCATCATCTCAAAAAGTAGCACTAAAACTGGTTGACAAACTGCTCACATTGTGGTGATACAATTTTCCATGGTTTTTTGATTGTTATCTATAAAAACCTGGAAAAGGCCAAATGTTGGCCCTGTCCCTTCTGCCAATGTCAAAATATCATGGAATAAAATCCCCACATCTGCATAAAATTTTGGGAGACTTTCAAAGGTTGCTCATCTCCATTTTAGGTCATGTGTTTTTGTACATTAGAGATTTCTGTATCACAACAAGGATTAGTAGATCAAAGGTAAGGAATACATATAGTCCTCAACTTACAACAGTTCATTTAGTGATCGTTCAAAGTTACAACAGCCCTAACAAGTTAACTAACAGCCCTAAAAAAAGTGACTTATGACCGTTTTTCACACTTATGACCATTGCAGCATCCCCATTGTCACATGATCAAAATTCAGATGCTTGACAACTGTTTCATATTTATGATGGCTGCAATGCCCTAGGGTCATGTGATCAGTTTTTGCGACCTTCTAACAAGCAAAATCAATGGGAAATCCACTCACTTAACAACCATGTTACTAACTTAACAAATGCAATGATTTGTTTAACAACTGCAGCAAGAAAAGTTGTAAAATGGCACAAACTCATTTAACAAATGTTTCACTTAGCAATATAAATTTTGGGCTCAATTGTGGTCATAAGTCAAGGACTACCTGTACTCTGATTTTTATGTTGTCCAACACAAGCTATAATATGAATGAGCCTTCTAAAGGTTCAAGGAGCCATATCACTTTCCCTTTGTGAAGGGATCAGGTAAATATAAAGTTGAAAATATTTTCCTATTTCATCCTAATGGGAAGCTTTATTTACAAGTTTCCAATAAGACAGAATATTAAACAGTTTCAAATCATGATTATATAATCTAATTTGAATGGGAAATTATAGTTAAGAAGGTTTTTAATGAAATTTTCCACCTTGAAAGAGGAAGGAAAAGTACTATATGCAAATAGATTATTCATATGAAGCTAAGGTACAATAGTTTAAATACAATCTGTTTATATGAAGGTCATTATTTCTATTATTTAGAAATAGAAAGTGTTTATCCATCCTAGAAATTTCTTATATTTCTTATGTCTTATGCAAAACATAAGAATACATTTGGGCTTTTGTTTCCAGTAGCTTAACAGTTGTAAACAAATATATATGCTATGTGAGTTTGTGTAATTCAAATTCTCAAGAAACTTGCTGGCTTCCAATTATATACCAGTATGGGTATGTTTTATATATAAAAATTGTATTCATCTCAAGCATAACTAATTTAACTTGGAAAAGTGGGACTTTCAAAATATACCTTTGCACTGGGAAACATTTGTATTGTCTGAGATGACGAAAGTTGCATTTCTGGTTCTTCAGCTTTTTTTGGAATGTTCAAATTTAAAGACAGTTTTAGGCGTGCCTCCACTGAGCCATATGCTTTCCTTCCTGGGTCAGCATGGCAGGCTCCAGCCTAGTACTGTACTCCAGTGGTGGGTTGCTACCAGTTCGCCCCAGTTCAGGCGAACTGGTGGTAGTGGTGGGGGAGGCTCTGCCCACCAGCCCAGATGTCATCACGGATGTTCTGCACATGTGCAGAAGGTTCTGCGCATGCACAGAAGTGTGGTGCACATGTGCGCATGAGCGCTCTTGATTCTGAACCGGTAGCGAAGGTAAGTGGAACCCACTACTGCTGTACTCACAAGTTTATAATACTCAGCACAGACACCTACAGTAGGTGCATCTCATGGACCATTAGCCACATGTCCATGGTGGCGCATAGTGGTTAGAATACAGTATTGCAGGCTAATTCTGCTGACTGCCAGCAGTTCGATATTCAAGGTTGAGTCAGTCTTCCATCCTTCCAAGGTTGATAAAATGAGGAGCCAGAGTGTTGGGGACAATATGCTGACTCTGTAAGCCACTTAGAGATGGCTGTAATGCACTGTGAAGCAGTATGTAAGTCTAAGTGCTATTGCTACAGCTATTGCTATTTGAAATTTTTAAAAACCTATTTATTGATACATATATTGGAGGTCTCATCAATTTCTGTTGCAGGAGTGCATGGAACTACAGGCAAATGTTCACTAACTATTGCAGCAAAATTTGTGAATACTAGTGCACAATACTGGTTCCCGTGGCCAATTAAATCATTTCACTGTTTGCAAAGTTTTAATTCCCTAGAAGCATCTTAACTGTAATATAGTTATGAGATTCTTTTTGAGCAAAGAAAAATGTGAATGACTTTGCTGTAAAATGGCCTGGATTTGTGATCTAAACACAAATAATAATAATAAACAGAGTGATTTGCAGTGATGATATGTGGCCTTTCTAATTAAGCAAAAAAATTAGTTGAGATAATAACTGCAAAACATTATTGCTTAAAATATCTCCTTAGCAGCCAATGCTTTCTTTGTGTTGTTATCTATCATGTTTGTAAGTTCAAGCACACATTCATACCTTAAGCCTTCTTTGAATCATTGAAAAGAAGAGATTTTTAAAAAAAAAAATATTTGTGAGTAAAGACAGAATATTAATGTACCAATGCCTCACTTACTTGGTTGCATTGAGAGTTGTATAACTTGATGACACAGAACATAGAATGTTTGTTCAGAAGACTTCCCATAAGGTTCCCAGTATTATCAGTTGTCAAGGGTAGATATTCAGCTGTTTATTTCAACCCCCATCCAACTGAGTGATGCTGCCAAAGTGTTGTTCCTGCACTTGGAAGCCATTTGGGTTTGGATGGTCAAGAACAAACTTAAGCTCAGCCCTAGCAAGACCAAGTGGTTATGAGTATGAGGACTTTTCATATTAAGGAACATTCATTTCTAGTTCTACGCAGGATGGCAGTTCCCCAGCTAGAACTAGTGTACAAGATTTGGACTGTCAACCTATGTTTCAAGAGTGGGTGGGAGCTGGGACGAGAAAGGGATTTGCACAGATTCACCAATTACATCCAGTCAGTGGTGGGATTCAGCCAGTTCGCACCACTTTGGGAGAACAGGTTGTTAACTTTCTGAGCAGTTTGCCAAACTGGTGTTGGAAGAAATCATTAGGGCAGAGAATCGGTTGTTAAATTACTTGAATCCCACCATTGCATCCAGTCCTTGAAAGGAAGACCCTTCTCACAGTGACTTATGCTATTGTCACATCATATGTGGATCACTGCTTTATTCTCTATTTGTTTAATAACCATGTGTCTCACTTAATAATTTACATAATAATATGTAAAAATAAGTGTAAAATTGAATCCAGTCACAGGTTGTCTTGACTTTCAACTGCAATGATTTAATCACCAAAATTCTGGATTCAATTGTGGTTGTACTTCAAAGAATACCTGTATGTAAATATGAATATAACGTGCTTCTTGGGTTGAAATTTCTTTTTTCCTTCATTGTGACAGGAGCAGTTCTGAAAGAAGGAAAGAGAAATCAAGGGATGCAGCAAGATGTAGAAGAAGCAAAGAAACTGAAGTATTCTATGAGTTGGCCCATGAGCTACCATTGCCTCACAACATTAGCTCACATCTGGACAAAGCATCTATTATGAGGCTTGCAATCAGTTTCTTACGGACACACAAGCTGTTGTCTTCAGGTAAGGAAAAAATGTTTCAACCGTGGTCAATTCCGGTATTATCTGATGACCCAGCAGCTCATCTTGTTTCCCATTTAAGAGGATAGCCTAATCCTATGAAATTCCAATTTATTAAACTTAATTCATTTTCTCCTACATGAGCTGAAGGTCATCAAAGACTTGTGATCCTTTTGACAGAAGCTTCTGATAGGTGGCTTTACTTTTTAGTCTGCTAAGAAATATAAAATGTTCCCTTCTATTGTGAACAACAGAAGATGTCCAATAGCATGATTGCCGAAATACATTTTGTGGTGGAAACATTTTGCCCAACGTAGTTTTCCTCCTAAAAGCCCTCTGTCTGTGCCTCTACTTAGTAGAACATTGTAGGAAGAGAGATGTGTTGGTTTATAGTAGCCAAAAATAAGGGGTCTGATGGCATCTTTTCAGACTAATGTATTTTATTAAAAGGCTTAATAAAAAAAAGTAGTCTGAAAAGCTGCCACCAGATTTCTGCTGATTTTTGTCATACACCAGTGAAGTTAGATTTCCTTGATCCAGTTTTCCAGATGTTTTACACCAAAATTTTAATTGAGTCATATTGGCTTGGAATTTGGGTGTTGTAACCC